>NW_027485441.1:0-38046 GCF_050908995.1 Andrena cerasifolii
TATTGAAAAACCGATATTGAAAAACGGATATCGAAAAACTGATATTGCAAAACCGATATTGAAAAACCGATATTGAAAAACTGATATTTGAAAACCGATATTGAAAAACCGATATTGAAATCGATATTAGAATCGATATTGAAACCGATATTGTAAAACCGATACTGAAACCGATATTAGAACCGATATTGAAAAACCGATATTGAAAAACCGATATTGAAAAACCGATATTGAAAATCCGATATTGAAAAACCGATATTGAAAAACTGATAACGAAAAACTGATATTGCAAAACCGATATTGAAACCGATATTAGAAGCGATATTGAAAAAACGATATTGAAACCGATATTAGAACCGATATTGAAACCGATATTAGAACCGATATTGAAAAACCGATATTGAAAAACCGATATTGAAAAACCGATATTGAAAAACCGATATTGAAAAACCGATATTGAAAAACCGATATTGAAAAACCGATATTGAAAAACCGATATTGAAAAACCGATATTGAAAAACTGATATTGAAACCGATATTAGAACCGATATTGAAAAACCGATATTGAAAAACCGATATTGAAAAACCGATATTGAGAAACCGATATTGAAAAACCGATATTGAAAAACTGATATTTGAAAACCGATATTGAAAAACCAATATTGAAAAACCGATATTGAAAAACTGATATCGAAAAACTGATATTGCAAAACCGATATTGAAAAACCGATACTGAAACCGATATTAGAACCGATATTGAAAAACCGATATTGAAAAACCGATATTGAAAAACCGATATTGAAAATCCGATATTGAAAAACCGATATTGAAAAACTGATATCGAAAAACTGATATTGCAAAACCGATATTGAAACCGATATTAGAAGCGATATTGAAAAAACGATATTGAAACCGATATTAGAACCGATATTGAAACCGATATTAGAACCGATATTGAAAAACCGATATTGAAAAACCGATATTGAAAAACCGATATTGAAAAACCGATATTGAAAAACCGATATTGTAAAACCGATATTGAAAAACTGATATTGAAACCGATATTAGAACCGATATTGAAAAACCGATATTGAAAAACCGATATTGAAAAACCGATATTGAAAAACCGATATTGAGAAACCGATATTGAAAACCGATATTGAAAAACCAATATTGAAAAACCGATATTGAAAAACTGATATCGAAAAACTGATATTGCAAAACCGATATTGAAACAGCGATATTGAAAAACCGATACTGAAACCGATATTAGAACCGATATTGAAAAACCGATATTGAAAAACCGATATTGAAAAACCGATATTGAAAAACCGATATTGAAAAACCGATATTGAAAAACCGATATTGAAAAACCGATATTGAAAAACCGATATTGAAAAACCGATATTGAAAAACCGATATTGAAAAACCGATATTGAAAAACCGATATTGAAAAACCGATATTGAAAAACCGATATTGAAAAACCGATATTGAAAAACCGATATTGAAAAACCGATATTTGAAAACCGATATTGAAAAACCGATATTGAAACCGATATTAGAACCGATATTGAAAAACCGATATTGAAAAACCGATATTGAAAAACCAATATTGAAAAACCGATATTGAAAAACGGATATCGAAAAACTGATATTGCAAAACCGATATTGAAAAACCGATATTGAAAAACCGATATTGAAAAATCAATATTGAAAAACCGATATTGAAAAACGGATATCGAAAAACTGATATTGCAAAACCGATATTGAAAAACCGATATTGAAAAACTGATATTTGAAAACCGATATTGAAAAACCGATATTGAAACCGATATTAGAACCGATATTGAAACCGATATTAGAACCGATATTGAAAAACCGATATTGAAAAACCGATATTGAAAAACCGATATTGAAAAACCGATATTGGAAAACTGATATTTGAAAACCGATATTGAAAAACCGATATTGAAACCGATATTAGAACCGATATTGAAAAACCGATATTGAAAAACCGATATTGAAAAACCAATATTGAAAAACCGATATTGAAAAACGGATATCGAAAAACTGATATTGCAAAACCGATATTGAAAAACCGATATTGAAAAACCGATATTGAAAAACCAATATTGAAAAACCGATATTGAAAAACGGATATCGAAAAACTGATATTGCAAAACCGATATTGAAAAACCGATATTGAAAAACTGATATTTGAAAACCGATATTGAAAAACTGATATTTGAAAACCGATATTGAAAAACCGATATTGAAACCGATATTAGAACCGATATTGAAACCGATATTAGAACCGATATTGAAAAACCGATATTGAAAAACCGATATTGAAAAACCGATATTGAAAAACCGATTTTGAAAAACTGATATTTGAAAACCGATATTGAAAAACCGATATTGAAACCGATATTAGAACCGATATTGAAACCGATATTAGAACCGATATTGAAAAACCGATATTGAAAAACCGATATTGAAAAACCGATATTGTAAAACCGATATTGAAAACCGATATTGAAAAACCAATATTGAAAAACCGATATTGAAAAACTGATATCGAAAAACTGATATTGCAAAACCGATATTGAAAAACCGATACTGAAACCGAAATTAGAACCGATATTAGAACCGATATTGAAAAACCGATATTGAAAAACTGATATTTGAAAACCGATATTGAAAAACCGATATTGAAACCGATATTAGAACCGATATTGAAAAACCGATATTGAAAAACCGATATTGAAAAACCAATATTGAAAAACCGATATTGAAAAACGGATATCGAAAAACTGATATTGCAAAACCGATATTGAAAAACCGATATTGAAAAACCGATATTGAAAAACCGATATTGAAAAACCAATATTGAAAAACCGATATTGAAAAACCGATATTGAAAAACCGATATTGAAAAACCGATATTGAAAAACCGATATTGAAAAACCGATATTGAAAAACCGATATTGAAAAACTGATATTTGAAAACCGATATTGAAAAACCGATATTGAAACCGATATTAGAACCGATATTGAAAAACCGATATTGAAAAACCGATATTGAAAAACCAATATTGAAAAACCGATATTGAAAAACGGATATCGAAAAACTGATATTGCAAAACCGATATTGAAAAACCGATATTGAAAAACCGATATTGAAAAACCAATATTGAAAAACCGATATTGAAAAACGGATATCGAAAAACTGATATTGCAAAACCGATATTGAAAAACCGATATTGAAAAACTGATATTTGAAAACCGATATTGAAAAACCGATATTGAAACCGATATTAGAACCGATATTGAAACCGATATTAGAACCGATATTGAAAAACCGATATTGAAAAACCGATATTGAAAAACCGATATTGTAAAACCGATATTGAAAACCGATATTGAAAAACCAATATTGAAAAACCGATATTGAAAAACTGATATCGAAAAACTGATATTGCAAAACCGATATTGAAAAACCGATACTGAAACCGAAATTAGAACCGATATTAGAACCGATATTGAAAAACCGATATTGAAAAACTGATATCGAAAAACCGATATCGAAAAACTGATATTGCAAAACTGATATTGCAAAACCGATATTGAAAAACCGATATTGAAAAACCGATATTGAAAAACCAATATTGAAAAACCGATATTGAAAAACGGATATCGAAAAACTGATATTGCAAAACCGATATTGAAAAACCGATATTGAAAAACTGATATTTGAAAACCGATATTGAAAAACCGATATTGAAACCGATATTAGAACCGATATTGAAACCGATATTAGAACCGATATTGAAAAACCGATGTTGAAAAACTGATATCGAAAAACTGATATTGCAAAACCGATATTGAAACAGCGATATTGAAAAACCGATACTGAAACCGATATTGAAAAACCGATATTGAAAAACTGATATTTGAAAACCGATATTGAAAAACCGATATTGCAAAACCGATATTGAAAAACCGATATTGAAAAACTGATATTTGAAAACCGATATTGAAAAACCGATATTGAAACCGATATTAGAACCGATATTGAAACCGATATTAGAACCGATATTGAAAAACCGATATTGAAAAACTGATATCGAAAAACCGATATCGAAAAACTGATATTGCAAAACTGATATTGCAAAACCGATATTGAAAAACCGATATTGAAAAACCGATATTGAAAAACTGATATTGAAACCGATATTAGAACCGATATTGAAAAACCGATATTGAAAAACCGATATTGAAAAACCGATATTGAAAAACCGATATTGAAAAACCGATATTGTAAAACCGATATTGAAAAACTGATATTGAAACCGATATTAGAACCGATATTGAAAAACCGATATTGAAAAACCGATATTGAAAAACCGATATTGAAAAACCGATATTGAAAAACCGATATTGAAAAACTGATATTGAAACCGATATTAGAACCGATATTGAAAAACCGATATTGAAAAACCGATATTGAAAAACCGATATTGAGAAACCGATATTGAAAAACCGATATTGAAAAACTGATATTTGAAAACCGATATTGAAAAACCAATATTGAAAAACCGATATTGAAAAACTGATATCGAAAAACTGATATTGCAAAACCGATATTGAAAAACCGATACTGAAACCGATATTAGAACCGATATTGAAAAACCGATATTGAAAAACCGATATTGAAAAACCGATATTGAAAATCCGATATTGAAAAACCGATATTGAAAAACTGATATCGAAAAACTGATATTGCAAAACCGATATTGAAACCGATATTAGAAGCGATATTGAAAAAACGATATTGAAACCGATATTAGAACCGATATTGAAACCGATATTAGAACCGATATTGAAAAACCGATATTGAAAAACCGATATTGAAAAACCGATATTGAAAAACCGATATTGAAAAACCGATATTGTAAAACCGATATTGAAAAACTGATATTGAAACCGATATTAGAACCGATATTGAAAAACCGATATTGAAAAACCGATATTGAAAAACCGATATTGAAAAACCGATATTGAGAAACCGATATTGAAAACCGATATTGAAAAACCAATATTGAAAAACCGATATTGAAAAACTGATATCGAAAAACTGATATTGCAAAACCGATATTGAAACAGCGATATTGAAAAACCGATACTGAAACCGATATTAGAACCGATATTGAAAAACCGATATTGAAAAACCGATATTGAAAAACCGATATTGAAAAACCGATATTGAAAAACCGATATTGAAAAACCGATATTGAAAAACCGATATTGAAAAACCGATATTTGAAAACCGATATTGAAAAACCGATATTGAAACCGATATTAGAACCGATATTGAAAAACCGATATTGAAAAACCGATATTGAAAAACCAATATTGAAAAACCGATATTGAAAATCGGATATCGAAAAACTGATATTGCAAAACCGATATTGAAAAACCGATATTGAAAAACCGATATTGAAAAATCAATATTGAAAAACCGATATTGAAAAACGGATATCGAAAAACTGATATTGCAAAACCGATATTGAAAAACCGATATTGAAAAACTGATATTTGAAAACCGATATTGAAAAACCGATATTGAAACCGATATTAGAACCGATATTGAAACCGATATTAGAACCGATATTGAAAAACCGATATTGAAAAACCGATATTGAAAAACCGATATTGAAAAACTGATATTTGAAAAACCGATATTGAAAAACCGATATTGAAAAACCGATATTGAAAAACCGATATTGAAAAACCGATATTGAAAAACCGATATTGAAAAACTGATATTTGAAAACCGATATTGAAAAACCGATATTGAAACCGATATTAGAACCGATATTGAAAAACCGATATTGAAAAACCGATATTGAAAAACCAATATTGAAAAACCGATATTGAAAAACGGATATCGAAAAACTGATATTGCAAAACCGATATTGAAAAACCGATATTGAAAAACCGATATTGAAAAACCAATATTGAAAAACCGATATTGAAAAACGGATATCGAAAAACTGATATTGCAAAACCGATATTGAAAAACCGATATTGAAAAACTGATATTTGAAAACCGATATTGAAAAACCGATATTGAAACCGATATTAGAACCGATATTGAAACCGATATTAGAACCGATATTGAAAAACCGATATTGAAAAACCGATATTGAAAAACCGATATCGAAAAACTGATATTGAGAAACTGATATTGCAAAACCGATATTGTTCTAAACCGATATTGAAAAACCGATATTGTAAAGCAAATATTGAAAAACTGATATTGAAAAACCGATATTGAAAAGCCGATATTGAATCCGATATTAGAACCGATATTGAAAAACCGATATTGAAAAACCGATATTGAAAAACCGATATTGTAAAACCGATATTGAAAAACTGATATTGAAACCGATATTAGAACCGATATTGAAAAACCGATATTGAAAAACCGATATTGAAAAACCGATATTGAAAAACCGATATTGAGAAACCGATATTGAAAACCGATATTGAAAAACCAATATTGAAAAACCGATATTGAAAAACTGATATCGAAAAACTGATATTGCAAAACCGATATTGAAACAGCGATATTGAAAAACCGATACTGAAACCGATATTAGAACCGATATTGAAAAACCGATATTGAAAAACCGATATTGAAAAACCGATATTGAAAAACCGATATTGAAAAACCGATATTGAAAAACCGATATTGAAAAACCGATATTGAAAAACCGATATTTGAAAACCGATATTGAAAAACCGATATTGAAACCGATATTAGAACCGATATTGAAAAACCGATATTGAAAAACCGATATTGAAAAACCAATATTGAAAAACCGATATTGAAAAACGGATATCGAAAAACTGATATTGCAAAACCGATATTGAAAAACCGATATTGAAAAACCGATATTGAAAAATCAATATTGAAAAACCGATATTGAAAAACGGATATCGAAAAACTGATATTGCAAAACCGATATTGAAAAACCGATATTGAAAAACTGATATTTGAAAACCGATATTGAAAAACCGATATTGAAACCGATATTAGAACCGATATTGAAACCGATATTAGAACCGATATTGAAAAACCGATATTGAAAAACCGATATTGAAAAACCGATATTGAAAAACTGATATTTGAAAAACCGATATTGAAAAACCGATATTGAAAAACCGATATTGAAAAACCGATATTGAAAAACCGATATTGAAAAACCGATATTGAAAAACTGATATTTGAAAACCGATATTGAAAAACCGATATTGAAACCGATATTAGAACCGATATTGAAAAACCGATATTGAAAAACCGATATTGAAAAACCAATATTGAAAAACCGATATTGAAAAACGGATATCGAAAAACTGATATTGCAAAACCGATATTGAAAAACCGATATTGAAAAACCGATATTGAAAAACCAATATTGAAAAACCGATATTGAAAAACGGATATCGAAAAACTGATATTGCAAAACCGATATTGAAAAACCGATATTGAAAAACTGATATTTGAAAACCGATATTGAAAAACCGATATTGAAACCGATATTAGAACCGATATTGAAACCGATATTAGAACCGATATTGAAAAACCGATATTGAAAAACCGATATTGAAAAACCGATATTGTAAAACCGATATTGAAAACCGATATTGAAAAACCAATATTGAAAAACCGATATTGAAAAACTGATATCGAAAAACTGATATTGCAAAACCGATATTGAAAAACCGATACTGAAACCGAAATTAGAACCGATATTAGAACCGATATTGAAAAACCGATATTGAAAAACTGATATCGAAAAACCGATATCGAAAAACTGATATTGCAAAACTGATATTGCAAAACCGATATTGAAAAACCGATATTGAAAAACCGATATTGAAAAACCAATATTGAAAAACCGATATTGAAAAACGGATATCGAAAAACTGATATTGCAAAACCGATATTGAAAAACCGATATTGAAAAACTGATATTTGAAAACCGATATTGAAAAACCGATATTGAAACCGATATTAGAACCGATATTGAAACCGATATTAGAACCGATATTGAAAAACCGATGTTGAAAAACTGATATCGAAAAACTGATATTGCAAAACCGATATTGAAACAGCGATATTGAAAAACCGATACTGAAACCGATATTGAAAAACCGATATTGAAAAACTGATATTTGAAAACCGATATTGAAAAACCGATATTGCAAAACCGATATTGAAAAACCGATATTGAAAAACTGATATTTGAAAACCGATATTGAAAAACCGATATTGAAACCGATATTAGAACCGATATTGAAACCGATATTAGAACCGATATTGAAAAACCGATATTGAAAAACTGATATCGAAAAACCGATATCGAAAAACTGATATTGCAAAACCGATATTGAAACAGCGATATTGAAAAACCGATACTGAAACCGATATTAGAACCGATATTGAAAAACCGATATTGAAAAACCGATATTAGAACCGATATTGAAAAACCGATATTGAAAAACCGATATTGAAAAACCGATATTGAAAAACCGATATTGAGAAACCGATATTGAAAACCGATATTGAAAAACCAATATTGAAAAACCGATATTGAAAAACTGATATCGAAAAACTGATATTGCAAAACCGATATTGAAACAGCGATATTGAAAAACCGATACTGAAACCGATATTAGAACCGATATTGAAAAACCGATATTGAAAAACCGATATTGAAAAACCGATATTGAAAAACCGATATTGAAAAACCGATATTGAAAAACCGATATTGAAAAACCGATATTGAAAAACCGATATTGAAAAACCAATATTGAAAAACCGATATTGAAAAACCGATATTGAAAAACCGATATTGAAAAACCGATATTGAAAAACCGATATTGAAAAACCGATATTGAAAAACCGATATTGAAAAACCGATATTTGAAAACCGATATTGAAAAACCGATATTGAAACCGATATTAGAACCGATATTGAAAAACCGATATTGAAAAACCGATATTGAAAAACCAATATTGAAAAACCGATATTGAAAAACGGATATCGAAAAACTGATATTGCAAAACCGATATTGAAAAACCGATATTGAAAAACCGATATTGAAAAATCAATATTGAAAAACCGATATTGAAAAACGGATATCGAAAAACTGATATTGCAAAACCGATATTGAAAAACCGATATTGAAAAACTGATATTTGAAAACCGATATTGAAAAACCGATATTGAAACCGATATTAGAACCGATATTGAAACCGATATTAGAACCGATATTGAAAAACCGATATTGAAAAACCGATATTGAAAAACCGATATTGAAAAACCGATATTGGAAAACTGATATTTGAAAACCGATATTGAAAAACCGATATTGAAACCGATATTAGAACCGATATTGAAAAACCGATATTGAAAAACCGATATTGAAAAACCAATATTGAAAAACCGATATTGAAAAACGGATATCGAAAAACTGATATTGCAAAACCGATATTGAAAAACCGATATTGAAAAACCGATATTGAAAAACCAATATTGAAAAACCGATATTGAAAAACGGATATCGAAAAACTGATATTGCAAAACCGATATTGAAAAACCGATATTGAAAAACTGATATTTGAAAACCGATATTGAAAAACTGATATTTGAAAACCGATATTGAAAAACCGATATTGAAACCGATATTAGAACCGATATTGAAACCGATATTAGAACCGATATTGAAAAACCGATATTGAAAAACCGATATTGAAAAACCGATATTGAAAAACTGATATTTGAAAACCGATATTGAAAAACCGATATTGAAAAACTGATATTTGAAAACCGATATTGAAAAACCGATATTGAAACCGATATTAGAACCGATATTGAAAAACCGATATTGAAAAACCGATATTGAAAAACCAATATTGAAAAACCGATATTGAAAAACGGATATCGAAAAACTGATATTGCAAAACCGATATTGAAAAACCGATATTGAAAAACCGATATTGAAAAACCGATATTGAAAAACCAATATTGAAAAACCGATATTGAAAAACCGATATTGAAAAACCGATATTGAAAAACCGATATTGAAAAACCGATATTGAAAAACCGATATTGAAAAACCGATATTGAAAAACTGATATTGCAAAACCGATATTGAAAAACCGATATTGAAAAACCGATATTGAAAAATCAATATTGAAAAACCGATATTGAAAAACGGATATCGAAAAACTGATATTGCAAAACCGATATTGAAAAACCGATATTGAAAAACTGATATTTGAAAACCGATATTGAAAAACCGATATTGAAACCGATATTAGAACCGATATTGAAACCGATATTAGAACCGATATTGAAAAACCGATATTGAAAAACCGATATTGAAAAACCGATATTGAAAAACTGATATTTGAAAAACCGATATTGAAAAACCGATATTGAAAAACCGATATTGAAAAACCGATATTGAAAAACCGATATTGAAAAACCGATATTGAAAAACTGATATTTGAAAACCGATATTGAAAAACCGATATTGAAACCGATATTAGAACCGATATTGAAAAACCGATATTGAAAAACCGATATTGAAAAACCAATATTGAAAAACCGATATTGAAAAACGGATATCGAAAAACTGATATTGCAAAACCGATATTGAAAAACCGATATTGAAAAACCGATATTGAAAAACCAATATTGAAAAACCGATATTGAAAAACGGATATCGAAAAACTGATATTGCAAAACCGATATTGAAAAACCGATATTGAAAAACTGATATTTGAAAACCGATATTGAAAAACCGATATTGAAACCGATATTAGAACCGATATTGAAACCGATATTAGAACCGATATTGAAAAACCGATATTGAAAAACCGATATTGAAAAACCGATATCGAAAAACTGATATTGAGAAACTGATATTGCAAAACCGATATTGTTCTAAACCGATATTGAAAAACCGATATTGTAAAGCAAATATTGAAAAACTGATATTGAAAAACCGATATTGAAAAGCCGATATTGAATCCGATATTAGAACCGATATTGAAAAACCGATATTGAAAAACCGATATTGAAAAACCGATATTGTAAAACCGATATTGAAAAACTGATATTGAAACCGATATTAGAACCGATATTGAAAAACCGATATTGAAAAACCGATATTGAAAAACCGATATTGAAAAACCGATATTGAGAAACCGATATTGAAAACCGATATTGAAAAACCAATATTGAAAAACCGATATTGAAAAACTGATATCGAAAAACTGATATTGCAAAACCGATATTGAAACAGCGATATTGAAAAACCGATACTGAAACCGATATTAGAACCGATATTGAAAAACCGATATTGAAAAACCGATATTGAAAAACCGATATTGAAAAACCGATATTGAAAAACCGATATTGAAAAACCGATATTGAAAAACCGATATTGAAAAACCGATATTTGAAAACCGATATTGAAAAACCGATATTGAAACCGATATTAGAACCGATATTGAAAAACCGATATTGAAAAACCGATATTGAAAAACCAATATTGAAAAACCGATATTGAAAAACGGATATCGAAAAACTGATATTGCAAAACCGATATTGAAAAACCGATATTGAAAAACCGATATTGAAAAATCAATATTGAAAAACCGATATTGAAAAACGGATATCGAAAAACTGATATTGCAAAACCGATATTGAAAAACCGATATTGAAAAACTGATATTTGAAAACCGATATTGAAAAACCGATATTGAAACCGATATTAGAACCGATATTGAAACCGATATTAGAACCGATATTGAAAAACCGATATTGAAAAACCGATATTGAAAAACCGATATTGAAAAACTGATATTTGAAAAACCGATATTGAAAAACCGATATTGAAAAACCGATATTGAAAAACCGATATTGAAAAACCGATATTGAAAAACCGATATTGAAAAACCGATATTGAAAAACTGATATTTGAAAACCGATATTGAAAAACCGTTATTGAAACCGATATTAGAACCGATATTGAAAAACCGATATTGAAAAACCGATATTGAAAAACCAATATTGAAAAACCGATATTGAAAAACGGATATCGAAAAACTGATATTGCAAAACCGATATTGAAAAACCGATATTGAAAAACCGATATTGAAAAACCAATATTGAAAAACCGATATTGAAAAACGAATATCGAAAAACTGATATTGCAAAACCGATATTGAAAAACCGATATTGAAAAACTGATATTTGAAAACCGATATTGAAAAACCGATATTGAAACCGATATTAGAACCGATATTGAAACCGATATTAGAACCGATATTGAAAAACCGATATTGAAAAACCGATATTGAAAAACCGATATTGTAAAACCGATATTGAAAACCGATATTGAAAAACCAATATTGAAAAACCGATATTGAAAAACTGATATCGAAAAACTGATATTGCAAAACCGATATTGAAAAACCGATACTGAAACCGAAATTAGAACCGATATTAGAACCGATATTGAAAAACCGATATTGAAAAACTGATATCGAAAAACCGATATCGAAAAACTGATATTGCAAAACTGATATTGCAAAACCGATATTGAAAAACCGATATTGAAAAACCGATATTGAAAAACCAATATTGAAAAACCGATATTGAAAAACGGATATCGAAAAACTGATATTGCAAAACCGATATTGAAAAACCGATATTGAAAAACTGATATTTGAAAACCGATATTGAAAAACCGATATTGAAACCGATATTAGAACCGATATTGAAACCGATATTAGAACCGATATTGAAAAACCGATGTTGAAAAACTGATATCGAAAAACTGATATTGCAAAACCGATATTGAAACAGCGATATTGAAAAACCGATACTGAAACCGATATTGAAAAACCGATATTGAAAAACTGATATTTGAAAACCGATATTGAAAAACCGATATTGCAAAACCGATATTGAAAAACCGATATTGAAAAACTGATATTTGAAAACCGATATTGAAAAACCGATATTGAAACCGATATTAGAACCGATATTGAAACCGATATTAGAACCGATATTGAAAAACCGATATTGAAAAACTGATATCGAAAAACCGATATCGAAAAACTGATATTGCAAAACCGATATTGAAACAGCGATATTGAAAAACCGATACTGAAACCGATATTAGAACCGATATTGAAAAACCGATATTGAAAAACCGATATTAGAACCGATATTGAAAAACCGATATTGAAAAACCGATATTGAAAAACCGATATTGAAAAACCGATATTGAGAAACCGATATTGAAAACCGATATTGAAAAACCAATATTGAAAAACCGATATTGAAAAACTGATATCGAAAAACTGATATTGCAAAACCGATATTGAAACAGCGATATTGAAAAACCGATACTGAAACCGATATTAGAACCGATATTGAAAAACCGATATTGAAAAACCGATATTGAAAAACCGATATTGAAAAACCGATATTGAAAAACCGATATTGAAAAACCGATATTGAAAAACCGATATTGAAAAACCGATATTGAAAAACCAATATTGAAAAACCGATATTGAAAAACCGATATTGAAAAACCGATATTGAAAAACCGATATTGAAAAACCGATATTGAAAAACCGATATTGAAAAACCGATATTGAAAAACCGATATTTGAAAACCGATATTGAAAAACCGATATTGAAACCGATATTAGAACCGATATTGAAAAACCGATATTGAAAAACCGATATTGAAAAACCAATATTGAAAAACCGATATTGAAAAACGGATATCGAAAAACTGATATTGCAAAACCGATATTGAAAAACCGATATTGAAAAACCGATATTGAAAAATCAATATTGAAAAACCGATATTGAAAAACGGATATCGAAAAACTGATATTGCAAAACCGATATTGAAAAACCGATATTGAAAAACTGATATTTGAAAACCGATATTGAAAAACCGATATTGAAACCGATATTAGAACCGATATTGAAACCGATATTAGAACCGATATTGAAAAACCGATATTGAAAAACCGATATTGAAAAACCGATATTGAAAAACCGATATTGGAAAACTGATATTTGAAAACCGATATTGAAAAACCGATATTGAAACCGATATTAGAACCGATATTGAAAAACCGATATTGAAAAACCGATATTGAAAAACCAATATTGAAAAACCGATATTGAAAAACGGATATCGAAAAACTGATATTGCAAAACCGATATTGAAAAACCGATATTGAAAAACCGATATTGAAAAACCAATATTGAAAAACCGATATTGAAAAACGGATATCGAAAAACTGATATTGCAAAACCGATATTGAAAAACCGATATTGAAAAACTGATATTTGAAAACCGATATTGAAAAACTGATATTTGAAAACCGATATTGAAAAACCGATATTGAAACCGATATTAGAACCGATATTGAAACCGATATTAGAACCGATATTGAAAAACCGATATTGAAAAACCGATATTGAAAAACCGATATTGAAAAACTGATATTTGAAAACCGATATTGAAAAACCGATATTGAAAAACTGATATTTGAAAACCGATATTGAAAAACCGATATTGAAACCGATATTAGAACCGATATTGAAAAACCGATATTGAAAAACCGATATTGAAAAACCAATATTGAAAAACCGATATTGAAAAACGGATATCGAAAAACTGATATTGCAAAACCGATATTGAAAAACCGATATTGAAAAACCGATATTGAAAAACCGATATTGAAAAACCAATATTGAAAAACCGATATTGAAAAACCGATATTGAAAAACCGATATTGAAAAACCGATATTGAAAAACCGATATTGAAAAACCGATATTGAAAAACCGATATTGAAAAACTGATATTTGAAAACCGATATTGAAAAACCGATATTGAAACCGATATTAGAACCGATATTAGAACCGATATTGAAAAACCGATATTGAAAAACTGATATCGAAAAACCGATATCGAAAAACTGATATTGCAAAACTGATATTGCAAAACCGATATTGAAAAACCGATATTGAAAAACCAATATTGAAAAACCGATATTGAAAAACGGATATCGAAAAACTGATATTGCAAAACCGATATTGAAAAACCGATATTGAAAAACTGATATTTGAAAACCGATATTGAAAAACCGATATTGAAACCGATATTAGAACCGATATTGAAACCGATATTAGAACCGATATTGAAAAACCGATATTGAAAAACCGATATTGAAAAACCGATATTGTAAAACCGATATTGAAAACCGATATTGAAAAACCAATATTGAAAAACCGATATTGAAAAACTGATATCGAAAAACTGATATTGCAAAACCGATATTGAAAAACCGATACTGAAACCGAAATTAGAACCGATATTGAAAAACCGATATTGAAAAACTGATATCGAAAAACCGATATCGAAAAACTGATATTGCAAAACTGATATTGCAAAACCGATATTGAAAAACCGATATTGAAAAACCGATATTGAAAAACCAATATTGAAAAACCGATATTGAAAAACGGATATCGAAAAACTGATATTGCAAAACCGATATTGAAAAACCGATATTGAAAAACTGATATTTGAAAACCGATATTGAAAAACCGATATTGAAACCGATATTAGAACCGATATTGAAACCGATATTAGAACCGATATTGAAAAACCGATGTTGAAAAACTGATATCGAAAAACTGATATTGCAAAACCGATATTGAAACAGCGATATTGAAAAACCGATACTGAAACCGATATTGAAAAACCGATATTGAAAAACTGATATTTGAAAACCGATATTGAAAAACCGATATTGCAAAACCGATATTGAAAAACCGATATTGAAAAACTGATATTTGAAAACCGATATTGAAAAGCCGATATTGAAACCGATATTAGAACCGATATTGAAACCGATATTAGAACCGATATTGAAACCGATATTAGAACCGATATTGAAAAACCGATGTTGAAAAACTGATATCGAAAAACTGATATTGCAAAACCGATATTGAAACAGCGATATTGAAAAACCGATACTGAAACCGATATTGAAAAACCGATATTGAAAAACTGATATTTGAAAACCGATATTGAAAAACCGATATTGCAAAACCGATATTGAAAAACCGATATTGAAAAACTGATATTTGAAAACCGATATTGAAAAGCCGATATTGAAACCGATATTAGAACCGATATTGAAACCGATATTAGAACCGATATTGAAAAACCGATATTGAAAAACTGATATCGAAAAACCGATATCGAAAAACTGATATTGCAAAACTGATATTGCAAAACCGATATTGAAAAACCGATATTGAAAAACCGATATTGAAAAACTGATATTGAAACCGATATTAGAACCGATATTGAAAAACCGATATTGAAAAACCGATATTGAAAAACCGATATTGAAACACCGATATTGAAAAACCGATATTGAAAAACTGATATTGAAACCGATATTAGAACCGATATTGAAAAACCGATAATGAAAAACCGATATTGAAAAACCGATATTGAAAAACCGATATTGAAAACCGATATTGAAAAACCAATATTGAAAAACCGATATTGAAAAACTGATATCGAAAAACTGATATTGCAAAACCGATATTGAAAAACGAATATTGAAACCGATATTGAAAAACCGATATTGAAAAACCGATATTGAAAAACCGATATTGAAAAACTGATATTTGAAAACCGATAATGAAAAACCGATATTGAAACCGATATTAGAACCGATATTGAAAAACCGATGTTGAAAAACTGATATCGAAAAACTGATATTGCAAAACTGATATCGAAAAACTGATATTGCAAAACCGATATTGAAAAACGAATATTGAAACCGATATTAGAACCGATATTGAAAAACCGATATTGAAAAACCGATATTGAAAAACCGATATTGAAAAACCGATATTGAAAAACTGATATTTGAAAACCGATAATGAAAAACCGATATTGAAACCGATATTAGAACCGATATTGAAAAACCGATGTTGAAAAACTGATATCGAAAAACTGATATTGCAAAACCGATATTGAAACAGCGATATTGAAAAACCGATACTGAAACCGATATTGAAAAACCGATATTGAAAAACTGATATTTGAAAACCGATATTGAAAAACCGATACTGAAACCGATATTGAAAAACCGATATTGAAATACTGATATTTGAAAACCGATATTGAAAAACCGATATTGCAAAACCGATATTGAAAAACCGATATTGAAACCGATATTAGAACCGATATTGAAACCGATATTAGAACCGATATTGAAAAACCGATATTGAAAAACTGATATCGAAAAACCGATATCGAAAAACTGATATTGCAAAACTGATATTGCAAAACCGATATTGAAAAACCGATATTGAAAAACCGATATTGAAAAACCAATATTGAAAAACCGATATTGAAAAACGGATATCGAAAAACTGATATTGCAAAACCGATATTGAAAAACCGATATTGAAAAACTGATATTTCAAAACCGATATTGAAAAACCGATATTGAAACCGATATTAGAACCGATATTGAAACCGATATTGAAAAACCGATATTGAAAAACCAATATTGAAAAACCGATATTGAAAAACCGATATTGAAAAACTGATATTTGAAAACCGATATTGAAAAACCAATATTGAAAAACCGATATTGAAAAACTGATATCGAAAAACTGATATTGCAAAACCGATATTGAAAAACCGATACTGAAACCGATATTAGAACCGATATTGAAAAACCGATATTGAAAAACCGATATTGAAAAACCGATATTGAAAATCCGATATTGAAAAACCGATATTGAAAAACTGATATCGAAAAACTGATATTGCAAAACCGATATTGAAACCGATATTAGAAGCGATATTGAAAAAAACGATATTGAAACCGATATTAGAACCGATATTGAAACCGATATTAGAACCGATATTGAAAAACCGATATTGAAAAACCGATATTGAAAAACCGATATTGAAAAACCGATATTGAAAAACCGATATTGAAAAATCGATATTGAAAAACCGATATTGAAAAACCGATATTGAAAAACTGATATTGAAACCGATATTAGAACCGATATTGAAAAACCGATATTGAAAAACCGATATTGAAAAACCGATATTGAAAAACCGATATTGAGAAACCGATATTGAAAACCGATATTGAAAAACCAATATTGAAAAACCGATATTGAAAAACGATATCGAAAAACTGATATTGCAAAACCGATATTGAAACAGCGATATTGAAAAACCGATACTGAAACCGATATTAGAACCGATATTGAAAAACCGATATTGAAAAACCGATATTGAAAAACCGATATTGAAAAACCGATATTGAAAAACCGATATTGAAAAACCGATATTGAAAAACTGATATTTGAAAACCGATATTGAAAAACCGATATTGAAACCGATATTAGAACCGATATTGAAAAACCGATATTGAAAAACCGATATTGAAAAACCAATATTGAAAAACCGATATTGAAAAACGGATATCGAAAAACTGATATTGCAAAACCGATATTGAAAAACCAATATTGAAAAACCGATATTGAAAAACCGATATTGAAAAACCGATATTGAAAAACCGATATTGAAAAACCGATATTGAAAAACCGATATTGAAAAACCGATATTGAAAAACTGATATTTGAAAACCGATATTGAAAAACCGATATTGAAACCGATATTAGAACCGATATTGAAAAACCGATATTGAAAAACCGATATTGAAAAACCAATATTGAAAAACCGATATTGAAAAACGGATATCGAAAAACTGATATTGCAAAACCGATTTTGAAAAACCGATATTGAAAAACCGATATTGAAAAACCAATATTGAAAAACCGATATTGAAAAACGGATATCGAAAAACTGATATTGCAAAACCGATATTGAAAAACCGATATTGAAAAACTGATATTTGAAAACCGATATTGAAAAAACCGATATTGAAACCGATATTAGAACCGATATTGAAACCGATATTAGAACCGATATTGAAAAACCGATATTGAAAAACCGATATTGAAAAACCGATATTGAAAAACTGATATTTGAAAACCGATATTGAAAAACCGATATTGAAACCGATATTAGAACCGATATTGAAAAACCGATATTGAAAAACCGATATTGAAAAACCAATATTGAAAAACCGATATTGAAAAACGGATATCGAAAAACTGATATTGCAAAACCGATATTGAAAAACCGATATTGAAAAACCGATATTGAAAAACCAATATTGAAAAACCGATATTGAAAAACGGATATCGAAAAACTGATATTGCAAAACCGATATTGAAAAACCGATATTGAAAAACTGATATTTGAAAACCGATATTGAAAAACCGATATTGAATCCGATATTAGAACCGATATTGAAACCGATATTAGAACCGATATTGAAAAACCGATATTGAAAAACCGATATTGAAAAACCGATATTGTAAAACCGATATTGAAAACCGATATTGAAAAACCAATATTGAAAAACCGATATTGAAAAACTGATATCGAAAAACTGATATTGCAAAACCGATATTGAAAAACCGATACTGAAACCGAAATTAGAACCGATATTAGAACCGATATTGAAAAACCGATATTGAAAAACTGATATCGAAAAACCGATATCGAAAAACTGATATTGCAAAACTGATATTGCAAAACCGATATTGAAAAACCGATATTGAAAAACCGATATTGAAAAACCAATATTGAAAAACCGATATTGAAAAACGGATATCGAAAAACTGATATTGCAAAACCGATATTGAAAAACCGATATTGAAACCGATATTAGAACCGATATTGAAACCGATATTGAAAAACCGATGTTGAAAAACTGATATCGAAAAACTGATATTGCAAAACCGATATTGAAACAGCGATATTGAAAAACCGATACTGAAACCGATATTGAAAAACCGATATTGAAAAACTGATATTTGAAAACCGATATTGAAAAACCGATACTGAAACCGATATTGAAAAACCGATATTGAAAAACTGATATTTGAAAACCGATATTGAAAAACCGATATTGCAAAACCGATATTGAAAAACCGATATTGAAACCGATATTAGAACCGATATTGAAACCGATATTAGAACCGATATTGAAAAACCGATATTGAAAAACTGATATCGAAAAACCGATATCGAAAAACTGATATTGCAAAACTGATATTGCAAAACCGATATTGAAAAACCGATATTGAAAAACCGATATTGAAAAACCAATATTGAAAAACCGATATTGAAAAACGGATATCGAAAAACTGATATTGCAAAACCGATATTGAAAAACCGATATTGAAAAACTGATATTTGAAAGCCGATATTGAAAAACCGATATTGAAACCGATATTAGAACCGATATTGAAACCGATATTGAAAAACCGATATTGAAAAACCAATATTGAAAAACCGATATTGAAAAACCGATATTGAAAAACTGATATTTGAAAACCGATATTGAAAAACCAATATTGAAAAACCGATATTGAAAAACTGATATCGAAAAACTGATATTGCAAAACCGATATTGAAAAACCGATACTGAAACCGATATTAGAACCGATATTGAAAAACCGATATTGAAAAACCGATATTGAAAAACCGATATTGAAAATCCGATATTGAAAAACCGATATTGAAAAACCGATATTGAAAAACCGATATTGAAAAACCGATATTGAAAAACCGATATTGAAAAACCGATATTGAAAAACTGATATTTGAAAACCGATATTGAAAAACCGATATTGAAACCGATATTAGAACCGATATTGAAAAACCGATATTGAAAAACCGATATTGAAAAACCAATATTGAAAAACCGATATTGAAAAACGGATATCGAAAAACTGATATTGCAAAACCCATATTGAAAAACCGATATTGAAAAACCGATATTGAAAAACCAATATTGAAAAACCGATATTGAAAAACCGATATTGAAAAACCGATATTGAAAAACCGATATTGAAAAACCGATATTGAAAAACCGATATTGAAAAACTGATATTTGAAAACCGATATTGAAAAACCGATATTGAAACCGATATTAGAACCGATATTGAAAAACCGATATTGAAAAACCGATATTGAAAAACCAATATTGAAAAACCGATATTGAAAAACGGATATCGAAAAACTGATATTGCAAAACCGATTTTGAAAAACCGATATTGAAAAACCGATATTGAAAAACCAATATTGAAAAACCGATATTGAAAAACGGATATCGAAAAACTGATATTGCAAAACCGATATTGAAAAACCGATATTGAAAAACTGATATTTGAAAACCGATATTGAAAAACCGATATTGAAACCGATATTAGAACCGATATTGAAACCGATATTAGAACCGATATTGAAAAACCGATATTGAAAAACCGATATTGAAAAACCGATATTGAAAAACCGATATTGAAAAACTGATATTTGAAAACCGATATTGAAAAACCGATATTGAAAAACCGATATTGAAAAACTGATATTTGAAAACCGATATTGAAAAACCGATATTGCAAAACCGATATTGAAAAACCGATATTGAAAAACTGATATTTGAAAACCGATATTGAAAAACCGATATTGAAAAACCGATATTGAAAAACCGATATTGTAAAACCGATATTGAAAACCGATATTGAAAAACCAATATTGAAAAACCGATATTGAAAAACTGATATCGAAAAACTGATATTGCAAAACCGATATTGAAAAACCGATACTGAAACCGAAATTAGAACCGATATTAGAACCGATATTGAAAAACCGATATTGAAAAACTGATATCGAAAAACCGATATCGAAAAACTGATATTGCAAAACTGATATTGCAAAACCGATATTGAAAAACCGATATTGAAAAACCGATATTGAAAAACCAATATTGAAAAACCGATATTGAAAAACGGATATCGAAAAACTGATATTGCAAAACCGATATTGAAAAACCGATATTGAAACCGATATTAGAACCGATATTGAAACCGATATTAGAACCGATATTGAAAAACCGATGTTGAAAAACTGATATCGAAAAACTGATATTGCAAAACCGATATTGAAACAGCGATATTGAAAAACCGATACTGAAACCGATATTGAAAAACCGATATTGAAAAACTGATATTTGAAAGCCGATATTGAAAAACCGATATTGCAAAACCGATATTGAAAAACCGATATTGAAAAACTGATATTTGAAAACCGATATTGAAAAACCGATATTGAAACCGATATTAGAACCGATATTGAAACCGATATTAGAACCGATATTGAAAAACCGATATTGAAAAACTGATATCGAAAAACCGATATCGAAAAACTGATATTGCAAAACTGATATTGCAAAACCGATATTGAAAAACCGATATTGAAAAACCGATATTGAAAAACCGATATTGAAAAACCGATATTGAAAAACCGATATTGAAAAACCGATATTGAAAAACCGATATTGAAAAACCGATATTGAAACACCGATATTGAAAAACCGATATTGAAAAACTGATATTGAAACCGATATTAGAACCGATATTGAAAAACCGATATTGAAAAACCGATATTGAAAAACCGATATTGAAAACCGATATTGAAAAACCGATATTGAAAAACTGATATTTGAAAACCGATATTGAAAAACTGATATTTGAAAACCGATATTGAAAAACCGATATTGAAACCGATATTAGAACCGATATTGAAACCGATATTAGAACCGATATTGAAAAACCGATATTGAAAAACCGATATTGAAAAACCGATATTGAAAACCGATATTGAAAAACCGATATTGAAAAACTGATATTTGAAAACCGATATTGAAAAACTGATATTTGAAAACCGATATTGAAAAACCGATATTGAAACCGATATTAGAACCGATATTGAAACCGATATTAGAACCGATATTGAAACCGATATTAGAACCGATATTGAAAAACCGATATTGAAAAACCGATATTGTAAAACCGATATTGAAAACCGATATTGATAAAACCAATATTGAAAAACCGATATTGAAAAACTGATATCGAAAAACTGATATTGCAAAACCGATATTGAAAAACCGATACTGAAACCGAAATTAGAACCGATATTGAAAAACCGATATTGAAAAACTGATATTTGAAAACCGATAATGAAAAACCGATATTGAAAAACTGATATCGAAAAACTGATATTGCAAAACCGATATTGAAAAACGAATATTGAAACCGATATTAGAACCGATATTGAAAAACCGATATTGAAAAACCGATATTGAAAAACCGATATTGGAAATCCGATATTGAAAAACCGATATTGAAAAACTGATATTTGAAAACCGATATTGAAACCGATATTAGAACCGATATTGAAAAACCGATATTGAAAAACCGATATTGAAAAACCGATATTGAAAAACCGATATTGAAAAACCGATATTGAAAAACTGATATTTGAAAACCGATATTGAAACCGATATTAGAACCGATATTGAAAAACCGATGTTGAAAAACTGATATCGAAAAACTGATATTGCAAAACCGATATTGAAACAGCGATATTGAAAAACCGATACTGAAACCGATATTGAAAAACCGATATTGAAAAACTGATATTTGAAAACCGATATTGAAAAACCGATACTGAAACCGATATTGAAAAACCGATATTGAAAAACTGATATTTGAAAACCGATATTGAAAAACCGATATTGCAAAACCGATATTGAAAAACCGATATTGAAAAACTGATATTTGAAAACCGATATTGAAAAACCGATATTGAAACCGATATTAGATCCGATATTGAAACCGATATTAGAACCGATATTGAAAAACCGATATTGAAAAACTGATATCGAAAAACCGATATCGAAAAACTGATATTGCAAAACTGATATTGCAAAACCGATATTGAAAAACCGATATTGAAAAACCGATATTGAAAAACCAATATTGAAAAACCGATATTGAAAAACGGATATCGAAAAACTGATATAGCAAAACCGATATTGAAAAACCGATATTGAAAAACTGATATTTGAAAACCGATATTGAAAAACCGATATTGAAATCGATATTAGAACCGATATTGAAACCGATATTGTAAAACCGATACTGAAACCGATATTAGAACCGATATTGAAAAACCGATATTGAAAAACCGATATTGAAAAACCGATATTGAAAATCCGATATTGAAAAACCGATATTGAAAAACTGATAACGAAAAACTGATATTGCAAAACCGATATTGAAACCGATATTAGAAGCGATATTGAAAAAACGATATTGAAACCGATATTAGAACCGATATTGAAACCGATATTAGAACCGATATTGAAAAACCGATATTGAAAAACCGATATTGAAAAACCGATATTGAAAAACCGATATTGAAAAACCGATATTGAAAAACCGATATTGAAAAACCGATATTGAAAAACCGATATTGAAAAACCGATATTGAAAAACCGATATTGAAAAACTGATATTGAAACCGATATTAGAACCGATATTGAAAAACCGATATTGAAAAACCGATATTGAAAAACCGATATTGAGAAACCGATATTGAAAACCGATATTGAAAAACCAATATTGAAAAACCGATATTGAAAAACTGATATCGAAAAACTGATATTACAAAACCGATATTGAAAAACGAATATTGAAACCGATATTAGAACCGATATTGAAAAACCGATATTGAAAAACCGATATTGAAAAACCGATATTGAAAAACCGATATTGAAAAACCGATATTGAAAAACCGATATTGAAAAACCGATATTGAAAAACTGATATTTGAAAACCGATAATGAAAAACCGATATTGAAACCGATATTAGAACCGATATTGAAAAACCGATATTGAAAAACCGATATTGAAAAACCAATATTGAAAAACCGATATTGAAAAACCGATATTGAAAAACTGATATTTGAAAACCGATATTGAAAAACCAATATTGAAAAACCGATATTGAAAAACTGATATCGAAAAACTGATATTGCAAAACCGATATTGAAAAACCGATACTGAAACCGATATTAGAACCGATATTGAAAAACCGATATTGAAAAACCGATATTGAAAAACCGATATTGAAAATCCGATATTGAAAAACCGATATTGAAAAACTGATATCGAAAAACTGATATTGCAAAACCGATATTGAAACCGATATTAGAAGCGATATTGAAAAAACGATATTGAAACCGATATTAGAACCGATATTGAAACCGATATTAGAACCGATATTGAAAAACCGATATTGAAAAACCGATATTGAAAAACCGATATTGAAAAACCGATATTGAAAAACCGATATTGAAAAACCGATATTGAAAAACGGATATTGAAAAACCGATATTGAAAAACCGATATTGAAAAACTGATATTGAAACCGATATTAGAACCGATATTGAAAAACCGATATTGAAAAACCGATATTGAAAAACCGATATTGAAAAACCGATATTGAGAAACCGATATTGAAAACCGATATTGAAAAACCAATATTGAAAAACCGATATTGAAAAACTGATATCGAAAAACTGATATTGCAAAACCGATATTGAAACACCGATATTGAAAAACCGATACTGAAACCGATATTAGAACCGATATTGAAAAACCGATATTGAAAAACCGATATTGAAAAACCGATATTGAAAAACCGATATTGAAAAACCGATATTGAAAAACTGATATTTGAAAACCGATATTGAAAAACCGATATTGAAACCGATATTAGAACCGATATTGAAAAACCGATATTGAAAAACCGATATTGAAAAACCGATATTGAAAAACCAATATTGAAAAACCGATATTGAAAAACGGATATCGAAAAACTGATATTGCAAAACCGATATTGAAAAACCGATATTGAAAAACCGATATTGAAAAACCAATATTAGAACCGATATTGAAAAACCGATATTGAAAAACCGATATTGAAAAACCGATATTGAAAAACTGATATTTGAAAACCGATATTGAAAAACCGATATTGAAACCGATATTAGAACCGATATTGAAAAACCGATATTGAAAAACCGATATTGAAAAACCGATATTGAAAAACCAATATTGAAAAACCGATATTGAAAAACGGATATCGAAAAACTGATATTGCAAAACCGATATTGAAAAACCGATATTGAAAAACCGATATTGAAAAACCAATATTGAAAAACCGATATTGAAAAACCGATATTGAAAAACCGATATTGAAAAACCGATATTGAAAAACCGATATTGAAAAACCGATATTGAAAAACCGATATTGAAAAACCGATATTGAAAAACTGATATTTGAAAACCGATATTGAAAAACCGATATTGAAACCGATATTAGAACCGATATTGAAAAACCGATATTGAAAAACCGATATTGAAAAACCAATATTGAAAAACCGATATTGAAAAACGGATATCGAAAAACTGATATTGCAAAACCGATATTGAAAAACCGATATTGAAAAACCGATATGGAAAAACCAATATTGAAAAACCGATATTGAAAAACGGATATCGAAAAACTGATATTGCAAAACCGATATTGAAAAACCGATATTGAAAAACTGATATTTGAAAACCGATATTGAAAAACCGATATTAAAACCGATATTAGAACCGATATTGAAACCGATATTAGAACCGATATTGAAAAACCGATATTGAAAAACCGATATTGAAAAACCGATATTGAAAAACCGATATTGGAAAACTGATATTTGAAAACCGATATTGAAAAACCGATATTGAAACCGATATTAGAACCGATATTGAAAAACCGATATTGAAAAACCGATATTGAAAAACCAATATTGAAAAACCGATATTGAAAAACGGATATCGAAAAACTGATATTGCAAAACCGATATTGAAAAACCGATATTGAAAAACCGATATTGAAAAACCAATATTGAAAAACCGATATTGAAAAACGGATATCGAAAAACTGATATTGCAAAACCGATATTGAAAAACCGATATTGAAAAACTGATATTTGAAAACCGATATTGAAAAACTGATATTTGAAAACCGATATTGAAAAACCGATATTGAAACCGATATTAGAACCGATATTGAAACCGATATTAGAACCGATATTGAAAAACCGATATTGAAAAACCGATATTGAAAAACCGATATTGAAAAACCGATATTGAAAAACTGATATTTGAAAACCGATATTGAAAAACCGATATTGAAAAACCAATATTGAAAAACCGATATTGAAAAACCGATATTGAAAAACCGATATTGAAAAACCGATATTGAAAAACCGATATTGAAAAACCGATATTGAAAAACCGATATTGAAAAACTGATATTTGAAAACCGATATTGAAAAACCGATATTGAAACCGATATTAGAACCGATATTGAAAAACCGATATTGAAAAACCGATATTGAAAAACCAATATTGAAAAACCGATATTGAAAAACGGATATCGAAAAACTGATATTGCAAAACCGATATTGAAAAACCGATATTGAAAAACCGATATTGAAAAACCAATATTGAAAAACCGATATTGAAAAACGGATATCGAAAAACTGATATTGCAAAACCGATATTGAAAAACCGATATTGAAAAACTGATATTTGAAAACCGATATTGAAAAACCGATATTGAAACCGATATTAGAACCGATATTGAAACCGATATTAGAACCGATATTGAAAAACCGATATTGAAAAACCGATATTGAAAAACCGATATTGAAACACCGATATTGAAAAACCGATATTGAAAAACTGATATTGAAACCGATATTAGAACCGATATTGAAAAACCGATATTGAAAAACCGATATTGAAAACCGATATTGAAAAACCAATATTGAAAAACCGATATTGAAAAACTGATATCGAAAAACTGATATTGCAAAACCGATATTGAAAAACCGATATTGAAACCGATATTAGAACCGATATTGAAACCGATATTAGAACCGATATTAGATCCGATATTGAAACCGATATTAGAACCGATATTGAAAAACCGATATTGCAAAACCGATATTGAAAAACCGATATTGAAAAACTGATATTTGAAAACCGATATTGAAAAACCGATATTGAAACCGATATTAGATCCGATATTGAAACCGATATTAGAACCGATATTGAAAAACCGATATTGAAAAACTGATATCGAAAAACCGATATCGAAAAACTGATATTGCAAAACTGATATTGCAAAACCGATATTGAAAAACGGATATTGAAAAACCGATATTGAAAAACTGATATTGAAACCGATATTAGAACCGATATTGAAAAACCGATATTGAAAAACCGATATTGAAAAACCGATATTGAAAACCGATATTGAAAAACCAATATTGAAAAACCGATATTGAAAAACTGATATCGAAAAACTGATATTGCAAAACCGATATTGAAAAACGAATATTGAAACCGATATTAGAACCGATATTGAAAAACCGATATTGAAAAACCGATATTGAAAAACCGATATTGAAAAACCGATATTGAAAAACTGATATTTGAAAACCGATAATGAAAAACCGATATTGAAACCGATATTAGAACCGATATTGAAAAACCGATGTTGAAAAACTGATATCGAAAAACTGATATTGCAAAACCGATATTGAAACAGCGATATTGAAAAACCGATACTGAAACCGATATTGAAAAACCGATATTGAAAAACTGATATTTGAAAACCGATATTGAAAAACCGATACTGAAACCGATATTGAAAAACCGATATTGAAAAACTGATATTTGAAAACCGATATTGAAAAACCGATATTGCAAAACCGATATTGAAAAACCGATATTGAAAAACTGATATTTGAAAACCGATATTGAAAAACCGATATTGAAACCGATATTAGATCCGATATTGAAACCGATATTAGAACCGATATTGAAAAACCGATATTGAAAAACTGATATCGAAAAACCGATATCGAAAAACTGTAATTGCAAAACTGATATTGCAAAACCGATATTGAAAAACCGATATTGAAAAACCGATATTGAAAAACCAATATTGAAAAACCGATATTGAAAAACGGATATCGAAAAACTGATATTGCAAAACCGATATTGAAAAACCGATATTGAAAAAATGATATTTGAAAACCGATATTGAAAAACCGATATTGAAATCGATATTAGAACCGATATTGAAACCGATATTGTAAAACCGATACTGAAACCGATATTAGAACCGATATTGAAAAACCGATATTGAAAAACCAATATTGAAAAACCGATATTGAAAAACGGATATCGAAAAACTGATATTGCAAAACCGATATTGAAAAACCGATATTGAAAAACCGATATTGAAAAACCAATATTGAAAAACCGATATTGAAAAACGGATATCGAAAAACTGATATTGCAAAACCGATATTGAAAAACCGATATTGAAAAACCGATATTGAAAAACTGATATTTGAAAACCGATATTGAAAAACCGATATTGAAACCGATATTAGAACCGATATTGAAACCGATATTAGAACCGATATTGAAAAACCGATATTGAAAAACCGATATTGAAAAACCGATATTGAAAAACTGATATTTGAAAACCGATATTGAAAAACCGATATTGAAACCGATATTAGAACCGATATTGAAAAACCGATATTGAAAAACCGATATTGAAAAACCAATATTGAAAAACCGATATTGAAAAACGGATATCGAAAAACTGATATTGCAAAACCGATATTGAAAAACCGATATTGAAAAACCGATATTGAAAAACCAATATTGAAAAACCGATATTGAAAAACCGATATTGAAAAACCGATATTGAAAAACCGATATTGAAAAACCGATATTGAAAAACCGATATTGAAAAACCGATATTGAAAAACTGATTTTTGAAAACCGATATTGAAAAACCGATATTGAAACCGATATTAGAACCGATATTGAAAAACCGATATTGAAAAACCGATATTGAAAAACCAATATTGAAAAACCGATATTGAAAAACGGATATCGAAAAACTGATATTGCAAAACCGATATTGAAAAACCGATATTGAAAAACCGATATTGAAAAACCAATATTGAAAAACCGATATTGAAAAACGGATATCGAAAAACTGATATTGCAAAACCGATATTGAAAAACCGATATTGAAAAACTGATATTTGAAAACCGATATTGAAAAACCGATATTGAAACCGATATTAGAACCGATATTGAAACCGATATTAGAACCGATATTGAAAAACCGATATTGAAAAACCGATATTGAAAAACCGATATTGAAAAACCGATATTGAAACACCGATATTGAAAAACCGATATTGAAAAACTGATATTGAAACCGATATTAGAACCGATATTGAAAAACCGATATTGAAAAACCGATATTGAAAAACCGATATTGAAAACCGATATTGAAAAACCAATATTGAAAAACCGATATTGAAAAACTGATATCGAAAAACTGATATTGCAAAACCGATATTGAAAAACCGATATTGAAACCGATATTAGAACCGATATTGAAACCGATATTAGAACCGATATTGAAAAACCGATATTGAAAAACCGATACTGAAACCGATATTGAAAAACCGATATTGAAAAACTGATATTTGAAAACCGATATTGAAAAACCGATACTGAAACCGATATTGAAAAACCGATATTGAAAAACTGATATTTGAAAACCGATATTGAAAAACCGATATTGCAAAACCGATATTGAAAAACCGATATTGAAAAACTGATATTTGAAAACCGATATTGAAAAACCGATATTGAAACCGATATTAGATCCGATATTGAAACCGATATTAGAACCGATATTGAAAAACCGATATTGAAAAACTGATATCGAAAAACCGATATCGAAAAACTGATATTGCAAAACTGATATTGCAAAACCGATATTGAAAAACGGATATTGAAAAACCGATATTGAAAAACTGATATTGAAACCGATATTAGAACCGATATTGAAAAACCGATATTGAAAAACCGATATTGAAAAACCGATATTGAAAACCGATATTGAAAAACCAATATTGAAAAACCGATATTGAAAAACTGATATCGAAAAACTGATATTGCAAAACCGATATTGAAAAACGAATATTGAAACCGATATTAGAACCGATATTGAAAAACCGATATTGAAAAACCGATATTGAAAAACCGATATTGAAAAACCGATATTGAAAAACTGATATTTGAAAACCGATAATAAAAAACCGATATTGAAACCGATATTAGAACCGATATTGAAAAACCGATGTTGAAAAACTGATATCGAAAAACTGATATTGCAAAACCGATATTGAAACAGCGATATTGAAAAACCGATACTGAAACCGATATTGAAAAACCGATATTGAAAAACTGATATTTGAAAACCGATATTGAAAAACCGATACTGAAACCGATATTGAAAAACCGATATTGAAAAACTGATATTTGAAAACCGATATTGAAAAACCGATATTGCAAAACCGATATTGAAAAACCGATATTGAAAAACTGATATTTGAAAACCGATATTGAAAAACCGATATCGAAACCGATATTAGATCCGATATTGAAACCGATATTAGAACCGATATTGAAAAACCGATATTGAAAAACTGATATCGAAAAACCGATATCGAAAAACTGTAATTGCAAAACTGATATTGCAAAACCGATATTGAAAAACCGATATTGAAAAACCGATATTGAAAAACCAATATTGAAAAACCGATATTGAAAAACGGATATCGAAAAACTGATATTGCAAAACCGATATTGAAAAACCGATATTGAAAAAATGATATTTGAAAACCGATATTGAAAAACCGATATTGAAATCGATATTAGAACCGATATTGAAACCGATATTGTAAAACCGATACTGAAACCGATATTAGAACCGATATTGAAAAACCGATATTGAAAAACCAATATTGAAAAACCGATATTGAAAAACGGATATCGAAAAACTGATATTGCAAAACCGATATTGAAAAACCGATATTGAAAAACCGATATTGAAAAACCAATATTGAAAAACCGATATTGAAAAACGGATATCGAAAAACTGATATTGCAAAACCGATATTGAAAAACCGATATTGAAAAACCGATATTGAAAAACTGATATTTGAAAACCGATATTGAAAAACCGATATTGAAACCGATATTAGAACCGATATTGAAACCGATATTAGAACCGATATTGAAAAACCGATATTGAAAAACCGATATTGAAAAACCGATATTGAAAAACTGATATTTGAAAACCGATATTGAAAAACCGATATTGAAACCGATATTAGAACCGATATTGAAAAACCGATATTGAAAAACCGATATTGAAAAACCAATATTGAAAAACCGATATTGAAAAACGGATATCGAAAAACTGATATTGCAAAACCGATATTGAAAAACCGATATTGAAAAACCGATATTGAAAAACCAATATTGAAAAACCGATATTGAAAAACCGATATTGAAAAACCGATATTGAAAAACCGATATTGAAAAACCGATATTGAAAAACCGATATTGAAAAACCGATATTGAAAAACTGATTTTTGAAAACCGATATTGAAAAACCGATATTGAAACCGATATTAGAACCGATATTGAAAAACCGATATTGAAAAACCGATATTGAAAAACCAATATTGAAAAACCGATATTGAAAAACGGATATCGAAAAACTGATATTGCAAAACCGATATTGAAAAACCGATATTGAAAAACCGATATTGAAAAACCAATATTGAAAAACCGATATTGAAAAACGGATATCGAAAAACTGATATTGCAAAACCGATATTGAAAAACCGATATTGAAAAACTGATATTTGAAAACCGATATTGAAAAACCGATATTGAAACCGATATTAGAACCGATATTGAAACCGATATTAGAACCGATATTGAAAAACCGATATTGAAAAACCGATATTGAAAAACCGATATTGAAAAACCGATATTGAAACACCGATATTGAAAAACCGATATTGAAAAACTGATATTGAAACCGATATTAGAACCGATATTGAAAAACCGATATTGAAAAACCGATATTGAAAAACCGATATTGAAAACCGATATTGAAAAACCAATATTGAAAAACCGATATTGAAAAACTGATATCGAAAAACTGATATTGCAAAACCGATATTGAAAAACGAATATTGAAACCGATATTAGAACCGATATTGAAAAACCGATATTGAAAAACCGATATTGAAAAACCGATATTGAAAAACCGATATTGAAAAACCGATATTGAAAAACTGATATTTGAAAACCGATAATGAAAAACCGATATTGAAACCGATATTAGAACCGATATTGAAAAACCGATGTTGAAAAACTGATATCGAAAAACTGATATTGCAAAACCGATATTGAAACAGCGATATTGAAAAACCGATACTGAAACCGATATTGAAAAACCGATATTGAAAAACTGATATTTGAAAACCGATATTGAAAAACCGATACTGAAACCGATATTGAAAAACCGATATTGAAAAACTGATATTTGAAAACCGATATTGAAAAACCGATATTGCAAAACCGATATTGAAAAACCGATATTGAAAAACTGATATTTGAAAACCGATATTGAAAAACCGATATTGAAACCGATATTAGATCCGATATTGAAACCGATATTAGAACCGATATTGAAAAACCGATATTGAAAAACTGATATCGAAATACCGATATCGAAAAACTGATATTGCAAAACTGATATTGCAAAACCGATATTGAAAAACCGATATTGAAAAACCGATATTGAAAAACCAATATTGAAAAACCGATATTGAAAAACGGATATCGAAAAACTGATATTGCAAAACCGATATTGAAAAACCGATATTGAAAAACTGATATTTGAAAACCGATATTGAAAAACCGATATTGAAATCGATATTAGAACCGATATTGAAACCGATATTGTAAAACCGATACTGAAACCGATATTAGAACCGATATTGAAAAACCGATATTGAAAAACCGATATTGAAAAACCGATATTGAAAAACCGATATTGAAAAACCGATATTGAAAAACCGATATTGAAAAACCGATATTGAAAAACCGATATTGAAAAACTGATATTGAAACCGATATTAGAACCGATATTGAAAAACCGATATTGAAAAACCGATATTGAAAAACCGATATTGAGAAACCGATATTGAAAAACCGATATTGAAAAACCGATATTGAAAACCGATATTGAAAAACCAATATTGAAAAACTGATATCGAAAAACTGATATTGCAAAACCGATATTCAAACAGCGATATTGAAAAACCGATACTGAAACTGATATTGAAAAACCGATATTGAAAAACTGATATTTGAAAACCGATATTGAAAAACCGATATTGCAAAACCGATATTGAAAAACCGATATTGAAAAACTGATATTTGGAAACCGATATTGAAAAACCGATATTGAAACCGATATTAGAACCGATATTGAAACCGATATTAGAACCGATATTGAAAAAGCGATATTGAAAAACTGATATCGAAAAACCGATATCGAAAAACTGATAGTGCAAAACTGATATTGCAAAACCGATATTGAAAAACCGATATTGAAAAACCGATATTGAAAAACCGATATTGAAAAACCGATATTGAAAAACCGATATTGAAAAACTGATATTTGAAAACCGATAATGAAAAACCGATATTCAAACCGATATTAGAACCGATATTGAAAAACCGATGTTGAAAAACTGATATCGAAAAACTGATATTGCAAAACCGATATTCAAACAGCGATATTGAAAAACCGATACTGAAACTGATATTGAAAAACCGATATTGAAAAACTGATATTTGAAAACCGATATTGAAAAACCGATATTGCAAAACCGATATTGAAAAACCGATATTGAAAAACTGATATTTGGAAACCGATATTGAAAAACCGATATTGAAACCGATATTAGAACCGATATTGAAACCGATATTAGAACCGATATTGAGAAAGCGATATTGAAAAACTGATATCGAAAAACCGATATCGAAAAACTGATAGTGCAAAACTGATATTGCAAAACCGATATTGAAAAACCGATATTGAAAAACCGATATTGAAAAACCGATATTGAAAAACCGATATTGAAAAACCGATATTGAAAAACCGATATTGAAAAACCGATATTGAAAAACCGATATTGAAACACCGATATTGAAAAACCGATATTGAAAAACTGATATTGAAACCGATATTAGAACCGATATTGAAAAACCGATATTGAAAAACCGATATTGAAAAACCGATATTGAAAACCGATATTGAAAAACCAATATTGAAAAACCGATATTGAAAAACTGATATCGAAAAACTGATATTGCAAAACCGATATTGAAAAACGAATATTGAAACCGATATTAGAACCGATATTGAAAAACCGATATTGAAAAACCGATATTGAAAAACCGATATTGAAAAACCGATATTGAAAAACTGATATTTGAAAACCGATAATGAAAAACCGATATTGAAACCGATATTAGAACCGATATTGAAAAACCGATGTTGAAAAACTGATATCGAAAAACTGATATTGCAAAACCGATATTGAAACAGCGATATTGAAAAACCGATACTGAAACCGATATTGAAAAACCGATATTGAAAAACTGATATTTGAAAACCGATATTGAAAAACCGATACTGAAACCGATATTGAAAAACCGATATTGAAAAACTGATATTTGAAAACCGATATTGAAAAACCGATATTGCAAAACCGATATTGAAAAACCGATATTGAAAAACTGATATTTGAAAACCGATATTGAAAAACCGATATTGAAACCGATATTAGATCCGATATTGAAACCGATATTAGAACCGATATTGAAAAACCGATATTGAAAAACTGATATCGAAAAACCGATATCGAAAAACTGATATTGCAAAACTGATATTGCAAAACCGATATTGAAAAACCGATATTGAAAAACCAATATTGAAAAACCGATATTGAAAAACGGATATCGAAAAACTGATATTGCAAAACCGATATTGAAAAACCGATATTGAAAAACTGATATTTGAAAACCGATATTGAAAAACCGATATTGAAATCGATATTAGAACCGATATTGAAACCGATATTGTAAAACCGATACTGAAACCGATATTAGAACCGATATTGAAAAACCGATATTGAAAAGCCGATATTGAAAAACCGATATTGAAAATCCGATATTGAAAAACCGATATTGAAAAACTGATAACGAAAAACTGATATTGCAAAACCGATATTGAAACCGATATTAGAAGCGATATTGAAAAAACGATATTGAAACCGATATTAGAACCGATATTGAAACCGATATTAGAACCGATATTGAAAAACCGATATTGAAAAACCGATATTGAAAAACCGATATTGAAAAACCGATATTGAAAAACCGATATTGAAAAACCGATATTGAAAAACCGATATTGAAAAACCGATATTGAAAAACCGATATTGAAAAACCGATATTGAAAAACCGATATTGAAAAACTGATATTGAAACCGATATTAGAACCGATATTGAAAAACCGATATTGAAAAACCGATATTGAGAAACCGATATTGAAAACCGATATTGAAAAACCGATATTGAAAAACCGATATTGAAAAACTGATATCGAAAAACTGATATTACAAAACCGATATTGAAAAACGAATATTGAAACCGATATTAGAACCGATATTGAAAAACCGATATTGAAAAACCGATATTGAAAAACCGATATTGAAAAACCGATATTGAAAAACCGATATTGAAAAAACCGATATTGAAAAACTGATATTTGAAAACCCGATAATGAAAAACTGATATTGAAACCGATATTAGAACCGATATTGAAAAACCGATATTGAAAAACCGATATTGAAAAACCGATATTGAAAAACTGATATCGAAAAACTGATATTGCAAAACCGATATTGAAACCGATATTAGAAGCGATATTGAAAAAACGATATTGAAACCGATATTAGAACCGATATTGAAACCGATATTAGAACCGATATTGAAAAACCGATATTGAAAAACCGATATTGAAAAACCGATATTTGAAAAACCGATATTGAAAAACCGATATTGAAAAACCGATATTGAAAAACCGATATTGAAAAACCGATATTGAAAACTGATATTGAAACCGATATTAGAACCGATATTGAAAAACCGATATTGAAAAACCGATATTGAAAAACCGATATTGAAAAACCGATATTGAGAAACCGATATTGAAAACCGATATTGAAAAAACCAATATTGAAAAACCGATATTGAAAAACTGATATCGAAAAACTGATATTGCAAAACCGATATTGAAACAGCGATATTGAAAAACCGATACTGAAACCGATATTAGAACCGATATTGAAAAACCGATATTGAAAAACCGATATTGAAAACCGATATTGAAAAACCGATATTGAAAAACCGATATTGAAAAACTGATATTTGAAAACCGATATTGAAAAACCGATATTGAAACCGATATTAGAACCGATATTGAAAAACCGATATTGAAAAACCGATATTGAAAAACCAATATTGAAAAACCGATATTGAAAAACGGATATCGAAAAACTGATATTGCAAAACCGATATTGAAAAACCGATATTGAAAAACCGATATTGAAAAACCATATTGAAAAACCGATATTGAAAAACCGATATTGAAAAACCGATATTGAAAAACCGATATTGAAAAACCGATATTGAAAAACCGATATTGAAAAACCGATATTGAAAAACTGATATTTGAAAACCGATATTGAAAAACCGATATTGAAACCGATATTAGAACCGATATTGAAAAA
>NW_027485442.1:0-38034 GCF_050908995.1 Andrena cerasifolii
TTGAAAAACCGATATTGAAAAAGCGATATCGAAAAACTGATATCGGATTCAATATCGGTTTTTCAATATCGGTTTTTCAATATCAGTTTTTCGATATAGGTTTTTCAATATTTGCTTTTCAATATCGGTTTTTCAATATCGGTTCTAATATCAGTTTCAATATCGATTTCTTCAATATCGTTTTTCAATATTTGTTTTTCAATATCGGTTTTTCAATATCGGTTCTAATATCGGTTTTTCAATATCAGTTTTTCAATATCGGTTTTTCAATATCGGTTTATTTCGATATCAGGTTTTTCAATATTTGTTTTTCAATATCGGTTTTTCAATATCGGTTCTCAATATCGGTTTTCAATATCGGTTTTTCAATATCGTTCTAATTCATTTCGATATCGGTTTTTCAATATCAGTTTTTCGATATCAGTTTTTCAATATTTGTTTTTCAATATCGGTTTTTCAATATCGGTTCTAATATCGGTTTCAATATCGATTTTGCAATATCAGTTTTTCGATATAGGTTTTTCAATATCGGTTTTTCAATATCGGTTTTTCAATATCAGTATTTCAATATTTGGTTTTCAATATCGGTTTTTGAATATCGGTTCTATTATCGGATTCAATATCGGTTTTTCAATATCGGTTTTTCAATATCAGTTTTTCGATATCAGTTTTTCAATATTTGTTTTTCAATATCGGTTTTTCAATATCGGTTCTAATATCGGATTCAATATCGGTTTTGCAATATCAGTTATTCGATATAGGTTTTTCAATATCGGTTTTTCAATATCGGTTTTTCAATATCGGTTTTTCAATATCGGTTTTTCAATATCAGTTTTTCAATATTTGTTCTACAATATCGGTTTTTGAATATCGGTTCTAATATCGGATTCAATATCGGTTTTTCAATATCGGTTTTTCAATATCAGTTTTTCGATATCAGTTTTTCAATATTTGTTTTTCAATATCGGTTTTTCAATATCGGTTCTAATATCGGTTTCAATATCGATTTTTCAATATCAGTTTTTCGATATAGGTTTTTCAATATCGGTTTTTCAATATCGGTTTTTCAATATCAGTTTTTCAATATTTGGTTTTCATTATCGGTTTTTGAATATCGGTTCTATTATCGGATTCAATATCGGTTTTTCAATATCGGTTTTTCAATATCAGTTTTTCAATATTTGGTTTTCAATATCGGTTTTTGAATATCGGTTCTAATATCGGTTTCAATATCGGTTTTTCAATAGCGGTTTTTCAATATCGGTTTTTCAATATCAGTTTTTCAATATTTGTTCTCCAATATCGGTTTTTGAATATCGGTTCTAATATCGGATTCAATATCAGTTTTTCAATATCAGTTTTTCAATATTCGTTTTTCAATATCGGTTTTTGAATATTTGTTCTCCAATATCGGTTTTTGAATTTCGGTTTTTCAATATCGGTTCTAATATCGGATTCAATATCGGTTTTGCAATATCAGTTTTTCCATATAGGTTTTTCAATATCGGTATTTCAATATCGGTTTTTCAATATTTGCTTTACAATATCGGTTTTTCAATATCGGTTCTAATATCGGTTTCAATATCGATTTTTCAATATCAGTTTTTCGATATAGGTTTTTCAATATCGGTTTTTCAATATCGGTTTTTCAATATCAGTTTTTCAATATTTGGTTTTCAATATCGGTTTTTGAATATCGGTTCTAATATCGGTTTCAATATCGGTTTTTCAATAGCGGTTTTTCAATATCGGTTTTTCAATATCAGTTTTTCAATATTCGTTTTCAATATCGGTTTTTGAATATTTGTTCTCCAATATCGGTTTTTGAATATCGGTTTTTCAATATCGGTTCTAATATCGGATTCAATATCGGTTTTGCAATATCAGTTTTTCAATATTTGTTTTTCAATATCGGTTTTTCAATATCGGTTCTAATATCGGTTTCAATATCGATTTTTCAATATCAGTTATTCGATATAGGTTTTTCAATATCGGTTTTTCAATATCGGTTTTTCAATATCGGTTTTTCAATATCAGTTTTTCAATATTTGTTCTCCAATATCGGTTTTTGAATATCGGTTCTAATATCGGATTCAATATCGGTTTTTCAATATCGGTTTTTCAATATCAGTTTTTCGATATCAGTTTTTCAATATTTGTTTTTCAATATCGGTTTTTCAATATCGGTTCTAATATCGGTTTCAATATCGATTGTTCAATATCAGTTTTTCGATATAGGTTTTTCAATATCGGTTTTTCAATATCGGTTTTTCAATATCAGTTTTTCAATATCGGTTTTTGAATATCGGTTCTAATATCGGTTTCAATATCGATTTTTCAATATCGGTTTTTCAATATTTGTTTTTCAATATCGGTTCTAATATCGGATTCAATATCGTTTTTTCAATATCGGTTTTGCAATATCAGTTATTCGATATAGGTTTTTCAATATCGGTTTTTCAATATCGGTTTTTCAATATCGGTTTTGCAATATCAGTTTCTCAATATCAGTTTTTCGATATCAGTTTTTCAATATTTGTTTTTCAATATCGGCTTTTCAATATCGGTTTTTCAATATCGGTTTTTCAATATCAGTTTTTCAATATTCGTTCTCCAATATCGGTTTTTGAATATCGGTTCTAATATCGGATTTAATATCGGTTTTTCAATATCGGTTTTTCAATATCGGTTTTTCAATATCAGTTTTTCAATATTTGTTCTACAATATCGGTTTTTGAATATCGGTTCTAATATCGGATTCAATATCTGTTTTTCAATATCGGTTTTTCAATATCAGTTTTTCGATATCAGTTTTTCAATATCAGTTTTTCGATATCAGTTTTTCAATATTTGTTTTTCAATATCGGTTTTTCAATATCGGTTCTAATATCGGTTTCAATATCGGTTTTTCAATATCAGTTTTTCGATATAGGTTTTTCAATATCGGTTTTTCAATATCGGTTTTTCAATATCAGTTTTTCAATATTTGGTTTTCAATATCGGTTTTTGAATATCGGTTCTAATATCGGTTTCAATATCGGTTTTTCAATAGCGGTTTTTCAATATCGGTTTTTCAATATCAGTTTTTCAATATTCGTTTTCAATATCGGTTTTTGAATATTTGTTCTCCAATATCGGTTTTTGAATATCGGTTTTTCAATATCGGTTCTAATATCGGATTCAATATCGGTTTTGCAATATCAGTTTTTCAATATTTGTTTTTCAATATCGGTTTTTCAATATCGGTTCTAATATCGGTTTCAATATCGATTTTTCAATATCAGTTATTCGATATAGGTTTTTCAATATCGGTTTTTCAATATCGGTTTTTCAATATCAGTTTTTCAATATTTGGTTTTCATTATCGGTTTTTGAATATCGGTTCTATTATCGGATTCAATATCGGTTTTGCAATATCAGTTATTCGATATAGGTTTTTCAATATCGGTTTTTCAATATCGGTTTTTCAATATCGGTTTTTCAATATCAGTTTTTCAATATTTGTTCTACAATATCGGTTTTTGAATATCGGTTCTAATATCGGATTCAATATCGGTTTTTCAATATCGGTTTTTCAATATCAGTTTTTCGATATCAGTTTTTCAATATTTGTTTTTCAATATCGGTTTTTCAATATCGGTTCTAATATCGGTTTCAATATCGATTTTTCAATATCAGTTTTTCGATCTAGGTTTTTCAATATCGGTTTTTCAATATCGGTTTTTCAATATCAGTTTTTCAATATTTGGTTTTCATTATCGGTTTTTGAATATCGGTTCTATTATCGGATTCAATATCGGTTTTTCAATATCGGTTTTTCAATATCAGTTTTTCGATATCAGTTTTTCAATATTTGCTTTACAATATCGGTTTTTCAATATCGGTTCTAATATCGGTTTCAATATCGATTTTTCAATATCAGTTTTTCGATATAGGTTTTTCAATATCGGTTTTTCAATATCGGTTTTTCAATATCGGTTCTAATATCGGTTTCAATATCAGTTTTTCGATATAGGTTTTTCAATATCGGTTTTTCAATATCGGTTTTTCAATATCAGTTTTTCAATATTTGGTTTTCAATATCGGTTTTTGAATATCGGTTCTAATATCGGTTTCAATATCGGTTTTTCAATAGCGGTTTTTCAATATCGGTTTTTCAATATCAGTTTTTCAATATTCGTTTTTCAATATCGGTTTTTGAATATTTGTTCTCCAATATCGGTTTTTGAATATCGGTTTTTCAATATCGGTTCTAATATCGGATTCAATATCGGTTTTGCAATATCAGTTTTTCCATATAGGTTTTTCAATATCGGTATTTCAATATCGGTTTTTCAATATCGGTTCTAATATCGGATTCAATATCGGTTTTGCAATATCAGTTATTCGATATAGGTTTTTCAATATCGGTTTTTCAATATCGGTTTTTCAATATCGGTTTTTCAATATCAGTTTTTCCATATAGGTTTTTCAATATCGGTATTTCAATATCGGTTTTTCAATATTTGCTTTACAATATCGGTTTTTCAATATCGGTTCTAATATCGGTTTCAATATCGATTTTTCAATATCAGTTTTTCGATATAGGTTTTTCAATATCGGTTTTTCAATATCGGTTTTTCAATATCAGTTTTTCAATATTTGGTTTTCAATATCGGTTTTTGAATATCGGTTCTAATATCGGTTTCAATATCGGTTTTTCAATAGCGGTTTTTCAATATCGGTTTTTCAATATCAGTTTTTCAATATTCGTTTTTCAATATCGGTTTTTGAATATTTGTTCTCCAATATCGGTTTTTGAATATCGGTTTTTCAATATCGGTTCTAATATCGGATTCAATATCGGTTTTGCAATATCAGTTTTTCAATATTTGTTTTTCAATATCGGTTTTTCAATATCGGTTCTAATATCGGTTTCAATATCGATTTTTCAATATCAGTTATTCGATATAGGTTTTTCAATATCGGTTTTTCAATATCGGTTTTTCAATATCGGTTTTTCAATATCAGTTTTTCAATATTTGTTCTCCAATATCGGTTTTTGAATATCGGTTCTAATATCGGTTTCAATATCGGTTTTTCAATAGCGGTTTTTCAATATCGGTTTTTCAATATCAGTTTTTCAATATTCGTTTTTCAATATCGGTTTTTGAATATTTGTTCTCCAATATCGGTTTTTGAATATCGGTTTTTCAATATCGGTTCTAATATCGGATTCAATATCGGTTTTGCAATATCAGTTTTTCAATATTTGTTTTTCAATATCGGTTTTTCAATATCGGTTCTAATATCGGTTTCAATATCGATTTTTCAATATTTGTTTTTCAATATCGGTTTTTCAATATCGGTTCTAATATCGGTTTCAATATCGATTGTTCAATATCAGTTTTTCGATATAGGTTTTTCAATATCGGTTTTTCAATATCGGTTTTTCAATATCGGTTTTGCAATATCAGTTTCTCAATATCAGTTTTTCGATATCAGTTTTTCAATATTTGTTTTTCAATATCGGTTTTTCAATATCGGTTTTTCAATATCGGTTTTTCAATATCAGTTTTTCAATATTCGTTCTCCAATATCGGTTTTTGAATATCGGTTCTAATATCGGATTTAATATCGGTTTTTCAATATCGGTTTTTCAATATCGGTTTTTCAATATCAGTTTTTCAATATTTGTTCTACAATATCGGTTTTTGAATATCGGTTCTAATATCGGATTCAATATCGGTTTTTCAATATCGGTTTTTCAATATCAGTTTTTCGATATCAGTTTTTCAATATCAGTTTTTCGATATCAGTTTTTCAATATTTGTTTTTCAATATCGGTTTTTCAATATCGGTTCTAATATCGGTTTCAATATCGGTTTTTCAATATCGGTTTTTCAATATCAGTTTTTCAATATTTGGTTTTCATTATCGGTTTTTGAATATCGGTTCTATTATCGGATTCAATATCGGTTTTGCAATATCAGTTATTCGATATAGGTTTTTCAATATCGGTTTTTCAATATCGGTTTTTCAATATCGGTTTTTCAATATCAGTTTTTCAATATTTGTTCTACAATATCGGTTTTTGAATATCGGTTCTAATATCGGATTCAATATCGGTTTTTCAATATCGGTTTTTCAATATCAGTTTTTCGATATCAGTTTTTCAATATTTGTTTTTCAATATCGGTTTTTCAATATCGGTTCTAATATCGGTTTCAATATCGATTTTTCAATATCAGTTTTTCGATCTAGGTTTTTCAATATCGGTTTTTCAATATCGGTTTTTCAATATCAGTTTTTCAATATTTGGTTTTCAATATCGGTTTTTGAATATCGGTTCTAATATCGGTTTCAATATCGGTTTTTCAATAGCGGTTTTTCAATATCGGTTTTTCAATATCAGTTTTTCAATATTCGTTTTTCAATATCGGTTTTTGAATATTTGTTCTCCAATATCGGTTTTTGAATATCGGTTTTTCAATATCGGTTCTAATATCGGATTCAATATCGGTTTTGCAATATCAGTTTTTCAATATTTGTTTTTCAATATCGGTTTTTCAATATCGGTTCTAATATCGGTTTCAATATCGATTTTTCAATATCAGTTATTCGATATAGGTTTTTCAATATCGGTTTTTCAATATCGGTTTTTCAATATCGGTTTTTCAATATCATTTTTTCAATATTTGTTCTCCAATATCGGTTTTTGAATATCGGTTCTAATATCGGATTCAATATCGGTTTTTCAATATCGGTTTTTCAATATCAGTTTTTCGATATCAGTTTTTCAATATTTGTTTTTCAATATCGGTTTTTCAATATCGGTTCTAATATCGGTTTCAATATCGATTGTTCAATATCAGTTTTTCGATATAGGTTTTTCAATATCGGTTTTTCAATATCGGTTTTTCAATATCAGTTTTTCAATATCGGTTTTTGAATATCGGTTCTAATATCGGTTTCAATATCGATTTTTCAATATCGGTTTTTCAATATTTGTTTTTCAATATCGGATCTAATATCGGATTCAATATCGTTTTTTCAATATCGGTTTTGCAATATCAGTTATTCGATATAAGTTTTTCAATATCGGTTTTTCAATATCGGTTTTTCAATATCGGTTTTGCAATATCAGTTTCTCAATATCAGTTTTTCGATATCAGTTTTTCAATATTTGTTTTTCAATATCGGTTTTTGAATATCGGTTCTAATATCGGATTCAATATCGGTTTTTCAATATCGGTTTTTCAATATCAGTTTTTCGATATCAGTTTTTCAATATCAGTTTTTCGATATCAGTTTTTCAATATTTGTTTTTCAATATCGGTTTTTCAATATCGGTTCTAATATCGGTTTCAATATCGATTTTTCAATATCAGTTTTTCGATATAGGTTTTTCAATATCGGTTTTTCAATATCGGTTTTTCAATATCAGTTTTTCAATATTTGGTTTTCATTATCGGTTTTTGAATATCGGTTCTATTATCGGATTCAATATCGGTTTTGCAATATCAGTTATTCGATATAGGTTTTTCAATATCGGTTTTTCAATATCGGTTTTTCAATATCGGTTTTTCAATATCAGTTTTTCAATATTTGTTCTACAATATCGGTTTTTGAATATCGGTTCTAATATCGGATTCAATATCGGTTTTTCAATATCGGTTTTTCAATATCAGTTTTTCGATATCAGTTTTTCAATATTTGTTTTTCAATATCGGTTTTTCAATATCGGTTCTAATATCGGTTTCAATATCGATTTTTCAATATCATTTTTTCGATCTAGGTTTTTCAATATCGGTTTTTCAATATCGGTTTTTCAATATCAGTTTTTCAATATTTGGTTTTCATTATCGGTTTTTGAATATCGGTTCTATTATCGGATTCAATATCGGTTTTTCAATATCGGTTTTTCAATATCAGTTTTTCGATATCAGTTTTTCAATATTTGCTTTACAATATCGGTTTTTCAATATCGGTTCTAATATCGGTTTCAATATCGATTTTTCAATATCAGTTTTTCGATATAGGTTTTTCAATATCGGTTTTTCAATATCGGTTTTTCAATATCGGTTCTAATATCGGTTTCAATATCAGTTTTTCGATATAGGTTTTTCAATATCGGTTTTTCAATATCGGTTTTTCAATATCAGTTTTTCAATATTTGGTTTTCAATATCGGTTTTTGAATATCGGTTCTAATATCGGTTTCAATATCGGTTTTTCAATAGCGGTTTTTCAATATCGGTTTTTCAATATCAGTTTTTCAATATTCGTTTTTCAATATCGGTTTTTGAATATTTGTTCTCCAATATCGGTTTTTGAATATCGGTTTTTCAATATCGGTTCTAATATCGGATTCAATATCGGTTTTGCAATATCAGTTTTTCCATATAGGTTTTTCAATATCGGTATTTCAATATCGGTTTTTCAATATCGGTTCTAATATCGGATTCAATATCGGTTTTGCAATATCAGTTATTCGATATAGGTTTTTCAATATCGGTTTTTCAATATCGGTTTTTCAATATCGGTTTTTCAATATCAGTTTTTCAATATTTGTTCTACAATATCGGTTTTTGAATATCGGTTCTAATATCGGATTCAATATCGGTTTTTCAATATCGGTTTTTCAATATCAGTTTTTCGATATCAGTTTTTCAATATCAGTTTTTCGATATCAGTTTTTCAATATTTGTTTTTCAATATCGGTTTTTCAATATCGGTTCTAATATCGGTTTCAATATCGATTTTTCAATATCAGTTTTTCGATATAGGTTTTTCAATATCGGTTCTAATATCGGTTTCAATATCGATTTTTCAATATCAGTTTTTCGATATAGGTTTTTCAATATCGGTTTTTCAATATCGGTTTTTCAATATCAGTTTTTCAATATTTGGTTTTCATTATCGGTTTTTGAATATCGGTTCTATTATCGGATTCAATATCGGTTTTTCAATATCAGTTTTTCAATATTTGTTCTACAATATCGGTTTTTGAATATCGGTTCTAATATCGGATTCAATATCGGTTTTTCAATATCGGTTTTTCAATATCGGTTTTTCAATATCAGTTTTTCGATATCAGTTTTTCAATATTTGCTTTACAATATCGGTTTTTCAATATCGGTTCTAATATCGGTTTCAATATCGATTTTTCAATATCAGTTTTTCGATATAGGTTTTTCAATATCGGTTTTTCAATATCGGTTTTTCAATATCGGTTCTAATATCGGTTTCAATATCAGTTTTTCGATATAGGTTTTTCAATATCGGTTTTTCAATATCGGTTTTTCAATATCAGTTTTTCAATATTTGGTTTTCAATATCGGTTTTTGAATATCGGTTCTAATATCGGTTTCAATATCGGTTTTTCAATAGCGGTTTTTCAATATCGGTTTTTCAATATCAGTTTTTCAATATTCGTTTTTCAATATCGGTTTTTGAATATTTGTTCTCCAATATCGGTTTTTGAATATCGGTTTTTCAATATCGGTTCTAATATCGGATTCAATATCGGTTTTGCAATATCAGTTTTTCCATATAGGTTTTTCAATATCGGTTCTAATATCGGATTCAATATCGGTTTTGCAATATCAGTTATTCGATATAGGTTTTTCAATATCGGTTTTTCAATATCGGTTTTTCAATATCGGTTTTTCAATATCAGTTTTTCAATATTTGTTCTACAATATCGGTTTTTGAATATCGGTTCTAATATCGGATTCAATATCGGTTTTTCAATATCGGTTTTTCAATATCAGTTTTTCGATATCAGTTTTTCAATATCAGTTTTTCGATATCAGTTTTTCAATATTTGTTTTTCAATATCGGTTTTTCAATATCGGTTCTAATATCGGTTTCAATATCGATTTTTCAATATCAGTTTTTCGATATAGGTTTTTCAATATCGGTTCTAATATCGGTTTCAATATCGATTTTTCAATATCAGTTTTTCGATATAGGTTTTTCAATATCGGTTTTTCAATATCGGTTTTTCAATATCAGTTTTTCAATATTTGGTTTTCATTATCGGTTTTTGAATATCGGTTCTATTATCGGATTCAATATCGGTTTTGCAATATCAGTTATTCGATATAGGTTTTTCAATATCAGTTTTTCAATATTTGGTTTTCATTATCGGTTTTTGAATATCGGTTCTATTATCGGATTCAATATCGGTTTTTCAATATCGGTTTTTCAATATCAGTTTTTCGATATCAGTTTTTCAATATTTGCTTTACAATATCGGTTTTTCAATATCGGTTCTAATATCGGTTTCAATATCGATTTTTCAATATCAGTTTTTCGATATAGGTTTTTCAATATCGGTTTTTCAATATCGGTTTTTCAATATCGGTTCTAATATCGGTTTCAATATCAGTTTTTCGATATAGGTTTTTCAATATCGGTTTTTCAATATCGGTTTTTCAATATCAGTTTTTCAATATTTGGTTTTCAATATCGGTTTTTGAATATCGGTTCTAATATCGGTTTCAATATCGGTTTTTCAATAGCGGTTTTTCAATATCGGTTTTTCAATATCAGTTTTTCAATATTCGTTTTTCAATATCGGTTTTTGAATATTTGTTCTCCAATATCGGTTTTTGAATATCGGTTTTTCAATATCGGTTCTAATATCGGATTCAATATCGGTTTTGCAATATCAGTTTTTCCATATAGGTTTTTCAATATCGGTATTTCAATATCGGTTTTTCAATATCGGTTCTAATATCGGATTCAATATCGGTTTTGCAATATCAGTTATTCGATATAGGTTTTTCAATATCGGTTTTTCAATATCGGTTTTTCAATATCGGTTTTTCAATATCAGTTTTTCAATATTTGTTCTACAATATCGGTTTTTGAATATCGGTTCTAATATCGGATTCAATATCGGTTTTTCAATATCGGTTTTTCAATATCAGTTTTTCGATATCAGTTTTTCAATATCAGTTTTTCGATATCAGTTTTTCAATATTTGTTTTTCAATATCGGTTTTTCAATATCGGTTCTAATATCGGTTTCAATATCGATTTTTCAATATCAGTTTTTCGATATAGGTTTTTCAATATCGGTTCTAATATCGGTTTCAATATCGATTTTTCAATATCAGTTTTTCGATATAGGTTTTTCAATATCGGTTTTTCAATATCGGTTTTTCAATATCAGTTTTTCAATATTTGGTTTTCATTATCGGTTTTTGAATATCGGTTCTATTATCGGATTCAATATCGGTTTTTCAATATCAGTTTTTCAATATTTGTTCTACAATATCGGTTTTTGAATATCGGTTCTAATATCGGATTCAATATCGGTTTTTCAATATCGGTTTTTCAATATCAGTTTTTCGATATCAGTTTTTCAATATTTGCTTTACAATATCGGTTTTTCAATATCGGTTCTAATATCGGTTTCAATATCGATTTTTCAATATCAGTTTTTCGATATAGGTTTTTCAATATCGGTTTTTCAATATCGGTTTTTCAATATCGGTTCTAATATCGGTTTCAATATCAGTTTTTCGATATAGGTTTTTCAATATCGGTTTTTCAATATCGGTTTTTCAATATCAGTTTTTCAATATTTGGTTTTCAATATCGGTTTTTGAATATCGGTTCTAATATCGGTTTCAATATCGGTTTTTCAATAGCGGTTTTTCAATATCGGTTTTTCAATATCAGTTTTTCAATATTCGTTTTTCAATATCGGTTTTTGAATATTTGTTCTCCAATATCGGTTTTTGAATATCGGTTTTTCAATATCGGTTCTAATATCGGATTCAATATCGGTTTTGCAATATCAGTTTTTCCATATAGGTTTTTCAATATCGGTATTTCAATATCGGTTTTTCAATATCGGTTCTAATATCGGATTCAATATCGGTTTTGCAATATCAGTTATTCGATATAGGTTTTTCAATATCGGTTTTTCAATATCGGTTTTTCAATATCGGTTTTTCAATATCAGTTTTTCAATATTTGTTCTACAATATCGGTTTTTGAATATCGGTTCTAATATCGGATTCAATATCGGTTTTTCAATATCGGTTTTTCAATATCAGTTTTTCGATATCAGTTTTTCAATATCAGTTTTTCGATATCAGTTTTTCAATATTTGTTTTTCAATATCGGTTTTTCAATATCGGTTCTAATATCGGTTTCAATATCGATTTTTCAATATCAGTTTTTCGATATAGGTTTTTCAATATCGGTTCTAATATCGGTTTCAATATCGATTTTTCAATATCAGTTTTTCGATATAGGTTTTTCAATATCGGTTTTTCAATATCGGTTTTTCAATATCAGTTTTTCAATATTTGGTTTTCATTATCGGTTTTTGAATATCGGTTCTATTATCGGATTCAATATCGGTTTTGCAATATCAGTTATTCGATATAGGTTTTTCAATATCGGTTTTTCAATATCGGTTTTTCAATATCAGTTTTTCAATATTTGTTCTACAATATCGGTTTTTGAATATCGGTTCTAATATCGGATTCAATATCGGTTTTTCAATATCGGTTTTTCAATATCAGTTTTTCGATATCAGTTTTTCAATATTTGTTTTTCAATATCGGTTTTTCAATATCGGGTCTAATATCGGTTTCAATATCGATTTTTCAATATCAGTTTTTCGATATAGGTTTTTCAATATCGGTTTTTCAATATCGGTTTTTCAATATCAGTTTTTCAATATTTGGTTTTCATTATCGGTTTTTGAATATCGGTTCTATTATCGGATTCAATATCGGTTTTTCAATATCGGTTTTTCAATATCAGTTTTTCGATATCAGTTTTTCAATATTTGCTTTACAATATCGGTTTTTCAATATCGGTTTTAATATCGGTTTCAATATCGATTTTTCAATATCAGTTTTTCGATATAGGTTTTTCAATATCGGTTTTTCAATATCGGTTTTTCAATATCGGTTTTTCAATATCGGTTCTAATATCGGTTTCAATATCAGTTTTTCGATATAGGTTTTTCAATATCGGTTTTTCAATATCGGTTTTTCAATATCAGTTTTTCAATATTTGGTTTTCAATATCGGTTTTTGAATATCGGTTCTAATATCGGTTTCAATATCGGTTTTTCAATAGCGGTTTTTCAATATCGGTTTTTCAATATCAGTTTTGCAATATTCGTTTTTCAATATCGGTTTTTGAATATTTGTTCTCCAATATCGGTTTTTGAATATCGGTTTTTCAATATCGGTTCTAATATCGGATTCAATATCGGTTTTGCAATATCAGTTTTTCCATATAGGTTTTTCAATATCGGTATTTCAATATCGGTTTTTCAATATCGGTTCTAATATCGGATTCAATATCGGTTTTGCAATATCAGTTATTCGATATAGGTTTTTCAATATCGGTTTTTCAATATCGGTTTTTCAATATCGGTTTTTCAATATCAGTTTTTCAATATTTGTTCTCCAATATCGGTTTTTGAATATCGGTTCTAATATCGGATTCAATATCGGTTTTTCAATATCGGTTTTTCAATATCAGTTTTTCGATATCAGTTTTTCAATATTTGTTTTTCAATATCGGTTTTTCAATATCGGTTCTAATATCGGTTTCAATATCGATTGTTCAATATCAGTTTTTCGATATAGGTTTTTCAATATCGGTTTTTCAATATCGGTTTTTCAATATCAGTTTTTCAATATCGGTTTTTGAATATCGGTTCTAATATCGGTTTCAATATCGGTTTTTCAATAGCGGTTTTTCAATATCGGTTTTTCAATATCAGTTTTTCAATATTTGTTCTCCAATATCGGTTTTTGAATATCGGTTCTAATATCGGATTCAATATCAGTTTTTCAATATCAGTTTTTCAATATTCGTTTTTCAATATCGGTTTTTGAATATTTGTTCTCCAATATCGGTTTTTGAATATCGGTTCTTCAATATCGGTTCTAATATCGGATTCAATATCGGTTTTGCAATATCAGTTTTTCCATATAGGTTTTTCAATATCGGTATTTCAATATCGGTTTTTCAATATTTGCTTTACAATATCGGTTTTTCAATATCGGTTCTAATATCGGTTTCAATGTCGATTTTTCAATATCAGTTTTTCGATATAGGTTTTTCAATATCGGTTTTTCAATATCGGTTTTTCAATATCAGTTTTTCAATATTTGGTTTTCAATATCGGTTTTTGAATATCGGTTCTAATATCGGTTTCAATATCGGTTTTTCAATAGCGGTTTTTCAATATCGGTTTTTCAATATCAGTTTTTCAATATTCGTTTTTCAATATCGGTTTTTGAATATTTGTTCTCCAATATCTGTTTTTGAATATCGGTTTTTCAATATCGGTTCTAATATCGGATTCAATATCGGTTTTGCAATATCAGTTTTTCCATATAGGTTTTTCAATATCGGTATTTCAATATCGGTTCTAATATCGGATTCAATATCGGTTTTGCAATATCAGTTATTCGATATAGGTTTTTCAATATCGGTTTTTCAATATCGGTTTTTCAATATCGGTTTTTCAATATCAGTTTTTCAATATTTGTTCTCCAATATCGGTTTTTGAATATCGGTTCTAATATCGGATTCAATATCGGTTTTTCAATATCGGTTTTTCAATATCAGTTTTTCGATATCAGTTTTTCAATATTTGTTTTTCAATATCGGTTTTTCAATATCGGTTCTAATATCGGTTTCAATATCGATTCGTCAATATCAGTTTTTCGATATAGGTTTTTCAATATCGGTTTTTCAATATCGGTTTTTCAATATCAGTTTTTCAATATCGGTTTTTGAATATCGGTTCTAATATCGGTTTCAATATCGATTTTTCAATATCGGTTTTTCAATATTTGTTTTTCAATATCGGTTCTAATATCGGATTCAATATCGTTTTTTCAATATCGGTTTTGCAATATCAGTTATTCGATATAGGTTTTTCAATATCGGTTTTTCAATATCGGTTTTTCAATATCGGTTTTGCAATATCAGTTTCTCAATATCAGTTTTTCGATATCAGTTTTTCAATATTTGTTTTTCAATATCGGTTTTTCAATATCGGTTTTTCAATATCGGTTTTTCAATATCAGTTTTTCAATATTCGTTCTCCAATATCGGTTTTTGAATATCGGTTTTTCAATATCGGTTTTTCAATATCAGTTTTTCAATATTTGTTCTACAATATCGGTTTTTGAATATCGGTTCTAATATCGGTTTTTCAATATCAGTTTTTCAATATTTGGTTTTCATTATCGGTTTTTGAATATCGGTTCTATTATCGGATTCAATATCGGTTTTGCAATATCAGTTATTCGATATAGGTTTTTCAATATCGGTTTTTCAATATCGGTTTTTCAATATCGGTTTTTCAATATCAGTTTTTCAATATTTGTTCTACAATATCGGTTTTTGAATATCGGTTCTAATATCGGATTCAATATCGGTTTTTCAATATCGGTTTTTCAATATCAGTTTTTCGATATCAGTTTTTCAATATTTGTTTTTCAATATCGGTTTTTCAATATCGGTTCTAATATCGGTTTCAATATCGATTTTTCAATATCAGTTATTCGATATAGGTTTTTCAATATCGGTTTTTCAATATCGGTTTTTCAATATCGGTTTTTCAATATCAGTTTTTCAATATTTGTTCTCCAATATCGGTTTTTGAATATCGGTTCTAATATCGGATTCAATATCGGTTTTTCAAAATCGGTTTTTCAATATCAGTTTTTCGATATCAGTTTTTCAATATTTGTTTTTCAATATCGGTTTTTCAATATCGGTTCTAATATCGGTTTCAATATCGATTGTTCAATATCAGTTTTTCGATATAGGTTTTTCAATATCGGTTTTTCAATATCGGTTTTTCAATATCAGTTTTTCAATATCGGTTTTTGAATATCGGTTCTAATATCGGTTTCAATATCGATTTTTCAATATCGGTTTTTCAATATTTGTTTTTCAATATCGGTTCTAATATCGGATTCAATATCGTTTTTTCAATATCGGTTTTGCAATATCAGTTATTCGATATAGGTTTTTCAATATCGGTTTTTCAATATCGGTTTTTCAATATCGGTTTTGCAATAGCAGTTTCTCAATATCAGTTTTTCGATATCAGTTTTTCAATATTTGTTTTTCAATATCGGTTTTTCAATATCGGTTTTTCAATATCGGTTTTTCAATATCAGTTTTTCAATATTCGTTCTCCAATATCGGTTTTTGAATATCGGTTCTAATATCGGATTTAATATCGGTTTTTCAATATCGGTTTTTCAATATCGGTTTTTCAATATCAGTTTTTCAATATTTGTTCTACAATATCGGTTTTTGAATATCGGTTCTAATATCGGATTCAATATCGGTTTTTCAATATCGGTTTTTCAATATCAGTTTTTCGATATCAGTTTTTCAATATCAGTTTTTCGATATCAGTTTTTCAATATTTGTTTTTCAATATCGGTTTTTCAATATCGGTTCTAATATCGGTTTCAATATCGATTTTTCAATATCAGTTTTTCGATATAGGTTTTTCAATATCGGTTTTTCAATATCGGTTTTTCAATATCAGTATTTCAATATTTGGTTTTCATTATCGGTTTTTGAATATCGGTTCTATTATCGGATTCAATATCGGTTTTTCAATATCGGTTTTTCAATATCAGTTTTTCGATATCAGTTTTTCAATATTTGCTTTACAATATCGGTTTTTCAATATCGGTTCTAATATCGGTTTCAATATCGATTTTTCAATATCAGTTTTTCGATATAGGTTTTTCAATATCGGTTTTTCAATATCGGTTTTCAATATCGGTTCTAATATCGGTTTCAATATCAGTTTTCGATATAGGTTTTTCAATATCGGTTTTTCAATATCGGTTTTTCAATATCAGTTTTTCAATATTTGGTTTTCAATATCGGTTTTTGAATATCGGTTCTAATATCGGTTTCAATATCGGTTTTTCAATAGCGGTTTTTCAATATCGGTTTTTCAATATCAGTTTTTCAATATTCGTTTTTCAATATCGGTTTTTGAATATTTGTTCTCCAATATCGGTTTTTGAATATCGGTTTTTCAATATCGGTTCTAATATCGGATTCAATATCGGTTTTGCAATATCAGTTTTTCCATATAGGTTTTTCAATATCGGTATTTCAATATCGGTTTTTCAATATCGGTTCTAATATCGGATTCAATATCGGTTTTGCAATATCAGTTATTCGATATAGGTTTTTCAATATCGGTTTTTCAATATCGGTTTTTCAATATCGGTTCTAATATCGGTTTCAATATCGATTTTTCAATATCAGTTTTTCGATATCAGTTTTTCAATATCAGTTTTTCGATATCAGTTTTTCAATATTTGTTTTTCAATATCGGTTTTTCAATATCGGTTCTAATATCGGTTTCAATATCGATTTTTCAATATCAGTTTTTCGATATAGGTTTTTCAATATCGGTTTTTCAATATCGGTTTTTCAATATCAGTATTTCAATATTTGGTTTTCAATATCGGTTTTTGAATATCGGTTCTATTATCGGATTCAATATCGGTTTTTCAATATCGGTTTTTCAATATCAGTTTTTCGATATCAGTTTTTCAATATTTGTTTTTCAATATCGGTTTTTCAATATCGGTTCTAATATCGGTTTCAATATCGATTTTTCAATATCAGTTTTTCGATATAGGTTTTTCAATATCGGTTTTTCAATATCGGTTTTTCAATATCAGTTTTTCAATATTTGGTTTTCATTATCGGTTTTTGAATATCGGTTCTATTATCGGATTCAATATCGGTTTTGCAATATCAGTTATTCGATATAGGTTTTTCAATATCGGTTTTTCAATATCGGTTTTTCAATATCGGTTTTTCAATATCAGTTTTTCAATATTTGTTCTACAATATCGGTTTTTGAATATCGGTTCTAATATCGGATTCAATATCGGTTTTTCAATATCGGTTTTTCAATATCAGTTTTGCAATATCAGTTTCTCAATATCAGTTTTTCGATATCAGTTTTCAATATTTGTTTTTCAATATCGGTTTTTCAATATCGGTTTTTCAATATCGGTTTTTCAATATCAGTTTTTCAATATTCGTTCTCCAATATCGGTTTTTGAATATCGGTTCTAATATCGGATTTAATATCGGTTTTTCAATATCGGTTTTTCAATATCGGTTTTTCAATATCAGTTTTTCAATATTTGTTCTACAATATCGGTTTTTGAATATCGGTTCTAATATCGGTTTTTCAATATCAGTTTTTCAATATTTGGTTTTCATTATCGGTTTTTGAATATCGGTTCTATTATCGGATTCAATATCGGTTTTGCAATATCAGTTATTCGATATAGGTTTTTCAATATCGGTTTTTCAATATCGGTTTTTCAATATCGGTTTTTCAATATCAGTTTTTCAATATTTGTTCTACAATATCGGTTTTTGAATATCGGTTCTAATATCGGTTTCAATATCGATTTTTCAATATCAGTTTTTCGATATAGGTTTTTCAATATCGGTTTTTCAATATCGGTTTTTCAATATCAGTTTTTCAATATCGGTTTTTGAATATCGGTTCTAATATCGGTTTCAATATCGATTTTTCAATATCGGTTTTTCAATATTTGTTTTTCAATATCGGTTCTAATATCGGATTCAATATCGTTTTTTCAATATCGGTTTTGCAATATCAGTTATTCGATATAGGTTTTTCAATATCGGTTTTTCAATATCGGTTTTTCAATATCGGTTTTGCAATATCAGTTTCTCAATATCAGTTTTTCGATATCAGTTTTTCAATATTTGTTTTTCAATATCGGTTTTTCAATATCGGTTTTTCAATATCGGTTTTTCAATATCAGTTTTTCAATATTCGTTCTCCAATATCGGTTTTTGAATATAGGTTTTTCAATATCGGTTTTTCAATATCGGTTTTTCAATATCAGTATTTCAATATTTGGTTTTCATTATCGGTTTTTGAATATCGGTTCTATTATCGGATTCAATATCGGTTTTTCAATATCGGTTTTTCAATATCAGTTTTTCGATATCAGTTTTTCAATATTTGCTTTACAATATCGGTTTTTCAATATCGGTTCTAATATCGGTTTCAATATCGATTTTTCAATATCAGTTTTTCGATATAGGTTTTTCAATATCGGTTTTTCAATATCGGTTTTTCAATATCGGTTTTTCAATATCGGTTTTTCAATATCGGTTCTAATATCGGTTTCAATATCAGTTTTTCGATATAGGTATTTCAATATCGGTTTTTCAATATCGGTTTTTCAATATCAGTTTTTCAATATTTGGTTTTCAATATCGGTTTTTGAATATCGGTTCTAATATCGGTTTCAATATCGGTTTTTCAATAGCGGTTTTTCAATATCGGTTTTTCAATATCAGTTTTTCAATATTCGTTTTTCAATATCGGTTTTTGAATATTTGTTCTCCAATATCGGTTTTTGAATATCGGTTTTTCAATATCGGTTCTAATATCGGATTCAATATCGGTTTTGCAATATCAGTTTTTCCATATAGGTTTTTCAATATCGGTTTTTCAATATCGGTTTTTCAATATCAGTATTTCAATATTTGGTTTTCATTATCGGTTTTTGAATATCGGTTCTATTATCGGATTCAATATCGGTTTTTCAATATCGGTTTTTCAATATCAGTTTTTCGATATCAGTTTTTCAATATTTGCTTTACAATATCGGTTTTTCAATATCGGTTCTAATATCGGTTTCAATATCGATTTTTCAATATCAGTTTTTCGATATAGGTTTTTCAATATCGGTTTTTCAATATCGGTTTTTCAATATCGGTTTTTCAATATCGGTTTTTCAATATCGGTTCTAATATCGGTTTCAATATCAGTTTTTCGATATAGGTTTTTCAATATCGGTTTTTCAATATCGGTTTTTCAATATCAGTTTTTCAATATTTGGTTTTCAATATCGGTTTTTGAATATCGGTTCTAATATCGGTTTCAATATCGGTTTTTCAATAGCGGTTTTTCAATATCGGTTTTTCAATATCAGTTTTTCAATATTCGTTTTTCAATATCGGTTTTTGAATATTTGTTCTCCAATATCGGTTTTTGAATATCGGTTTTTCAATATCGGTTCTAATATCGGATTCAATATCGGTTTTGCAATATCAGTTTTTCCATATAGGTTTTTCAATATCGGTATTTCAATATCGGTTTTTCAATATCGGTTCTAATATCGGATTCAATATCGGTTTTGCAATATCAGTTATTCGATATAGGTTTTTCAATATCGGTTTTTCAATATCGGTTCTAATATCGGTTTCAATATCGATTTTTCAATATCAGTTTTTCGATATCAGTTTTTCAATATCAGTTTTTCGATATCAGTTTTTCAATATTTGTTTTTCAATATCGGTTTTTCAATATCGGTTCTAATATCGGTTTCAATATCGATTTTTCAATATCAGTTTTTCGATATCAGTTTTTCAATATCAGTTTTTCGATATCAGTTTTTCAATATTTGTTTTTCAATATCGGTTTTTCAATATCGGTTCTAATAACGGTTTCAATATCGATTTTTCAATATCAGTTTTTCGATATAGGTTTTTCAATATCGGTTTTTCAATATCGGTTTTTCAATATCAGTATTTCAATATTTGGTTTTCAATATCGGTTTTTGAATATCGGTTCTATTATCGGATTCAATATCGGTTTTTCAATATCGGTTTTTCAATATCAGTTTTTCGATATCAGTTTTTCAATATTTGTTTTTCAATATCGGTTTTTCAATATCGGTTCTAATATCGGTTTCAATATCGATTTTTCAATATCAGTTTTTCGATATAGGTTTTTCAATATCGGTTTTTCAATATCGGTTTTTCAATATCAGTTTTTCAATATTTGGTTTTCATTATCGGTTTTTGAATATCGGTTCTATTATCGGATTCAATATCGGTTTTTCAATATCAGTTTTTCAATATTTGTTCTACAATATCGGTTTTTGAATATCGGTTCTAATATCGGATTCAATATCGGTTTTTCAATATCGGTTTTTCAATATCAGTTTTTCGATATCGGTTTTTCAATATCGGTTTTTCAATATCGGTTCTAATATCGGTTTCAATATCAGTTTCTCGATATAGGTTTTTCAATATCGGTTTTTCAATATCGGTTTTTCAATATCAGTTTTTCAATATTTGGTTTTCAATATCGGTTTTTGAATATCGGTTCTAATATCGGTTTCAATATCGGTTTTTCAATAGCGGTTTTTCAATATCGGTTTTTCAATATCAGTTTTTCAATATTCGTTTTTCAATATCGGTTTTTGAATATTTGTTCTCCAATATCGGTTTTTGAATATCGGTTTTTCAATATCGGTTCTAATATCGGATTCAATATCGGTTTTGCAATATCAGTTTTTCCATATAGGTTTTTCAATATCGGTATTTCAATATCGGTTTTTCAATATCGGTTCTAATATCGGATTCAATATCGGTTTTGCAATATCAGTTATTCGATATAGGTTTTTCAATATAGGTTTTTCAATATCGGTTTTTCAATATCGGTTGTAATATCGGTTTCAATATCGATTTTTCAATATCAGTTTTTCGATATCAGTTTTTCAATATCAGTTTTTCGATATCAGTTTTTCAATATTTGTTTTTCAATATCGGTTTTTCAATATCGGTTCTAATATCGGTTTCAATATCGATTTTTCAATATCAGTTTTTCGATATCAGTTTTTCAATATCAGTTTTTCGATATCAGTTTTTCAATATTTGTTTTTCAATATCGGTTTTTCAATATCGGTTCTAATATCGGTTTCAATATCGATTTTTCAATATCAGTTTTTCGATATAGGTTTTTCAATATCGGTTTTTCAATATCGGTTTTTCAATATCAGTATTTCAATATTTGGTTTTCAATATCGGTTTTTGAATATCGGTTCTATTATCGGATTCAATATCGGTTTTTCAATATCGGTTTTTCAATATCAGTTTTTCGATATCAGTTTTTCAATATTTGTTTTTCAATATCGGTTTTTCAATATCGGTTCTAATATCGGTTTCAATATCGATTTTTCAATATCAGTTTTTCGATATAGGTTTTTCAATATCGGTTTTTCAATATCAGTTTTTCAATATTTGGTTTTCATTATCGGTTTTTGAATATCGGTTCTATTATCGGATTCAATATCGGTTTTGCAATATCAGTTATTCGATATAGGTTTTTCAATATCGGTTTTTCAATATCGGTTTTTCAATATCGGTTTTTCAATATCAGTTTTTCAATATTTGTTCTACAATATCGGTTTTTGAATATCGGTTCTAATATCGGATTCAATATCGGTTTTTCAATATCGGTTTTTCAATATCAGTTTTGCAATATCAGTTTCTCAATATCAGTTTTTCGATATCAGTTTTTCAATATTTGTTTTTCAATATCGGTTTTTCAATATCGGTTTTTCAATATCGGTTTTTCAATATCAGTTTTTCAATATTCGTTCTCCAATATCGGTTTTTGAATATCGGTTCTAATATCGGATTTAATATCGGTTTTTCAATATCGGTTTTTCAATATCGGTTTTTCAATATCAGTTTTTCAATATTTGTTCTACAATATCGGTTTTTGAATATCGGTTCTAATATCGGTTTTTCAATATCAGTTTTTCAATATTTGGTTTTCATTATCGGTTTTTGAATATCGGTTCTATTATCGGATTCAATATCGGTTTTGCAATATCAGTTATTCGATATAGGTTTTTCAATATCGGTTTTTCAATATCGGTTTTTCAATATCGGTTTTTCAATATCAGTTTTTCAATATTTGTTCTACAATATCGGTTTTTGAATATCGGTTCTAATATCGGTTTCAATATCGATTTTTCAATATCAGTTTTTCGATATAGGTTTTTCAATATCGGTTTTTTAATATCGGTTTTTCAATATCAGTTTTTCAATATCGGTTTTTGAATATCGGTTCTAATATCGGTTTCAATATCGATTTTTCAATATCGGTTTTTCAATATTTGTTTTTCAATATCGGTTCTAATATCGGATTCAATATCGTTTTTTCAATATCGGTTTTGCAATATCAGTTATTCGATATAGGTTTTTCAATATCGGTTTTTCAATATCGGTTTTTCAATATCGGTTTTGCAATATCAGTTTCTCAATATCAGTTTTTCGATATCAGTTTTTCAATATTTGTTTTTCAATATCGGTTTTTCAATATCGGTTTTTCAATATCGGTTTTTCAATATCGGTTTTTCAATATCAGTTTTTCAATATTCGTTCTCGAATATCGGTTTTTGAATATAGGTTTTTCAATATCGGTTTTCAATATCGGTTTTTCAATATCAGTATTTCAATATTTGGTTTTCATTATCGGTTTTTGAATATCGGTTCTATTATCGGATTCAATATCGGTTTTTCAATATCGGTTTTTCAATATCAGTTTTTCGATATCAGTTTTTCAATATTTGCTTTACAATATCGGTTTTTCAATATCGGTTCTAATATCGGTTTCAATATCGATTTTTCAATATCAGTTTTTCGATATAGGTTTTTCAATATCGGTTTTTCAATATCGGTTTTTCAATATCGGTTTTTCAATATCGGTTTTTCAATATCGGTTCTAATATCGGTTTCAATATCAGTTTTTCGATATAGGTTTTTCAATATCGGTTTTTCAATATCGGTTTTTCAATATCAGTTTTTCAATATTTGGTTTTCAATATCGGTTTTTGAATATCGGTTCTAATATCGGTTTCAATATCGGTTTTTCAATAGCGGTTTTTCAATATCGGTTTTTCAATATCAGTTTTTCAATATTCGTTTTTCAATATCGGTTTTTGAATATTTGTTCTCCAATATCGGTTTTTGAATATCGGTTTTTCAATATCGGTTCTAATATCGGATTCAATATCGGTTTTGCAATATCAGTTTTTCCATATAGGTTTTTCAATATCGGTTTTTCAATATCGGTTTTTCAATATCAGTATTTCAATATTTGGTTTTCATTATCGGTTTTTGAATATCGGTTCTATTATCGGATTCAATATCGGTTTTTCAATATCGGTTTTTCAATATCAGTTTTTCGATATCAGTTTTTCAATATTTGCTTTACAATATCGGTTTTTCAATATCGGTTCTAATATCGGTTTCAATATCGATTTTTCAATATCAGTTTTTCGATATAGGTTTTTCAATATCGGTTTTTCAATATCGGTTTTTCAATATCGGTTTTTCAATATCGGTTTTTCAATATCGGTTCTAATATCGGTTTCAATATCAGTTTTTCGATATAGGTTTTTCAATATCGGTTTTTCAATATCGGTTTTTCAATATCAGTTTTTCAATATTTGGTTTTCAATATCGGTTTTTGAATATCGGTTCTAATATCGGTTTCAATATCGGTTTTTCAATAGCGGTTTTTCAATATCGGTTTTTCAATATCAGTTTTTCAATATTCGTTTTTCAATATCGGTTTTTGAATATTTGTTCTCCAATATCGGTTTTTGAATATCGGTTTTTCAATATCGGTTCTAATATCGGATTCAATATCGGTTTTGCAATATCAGTTTTTCCATATAGGTTTTTCAATATCGGTATTTCAATATCGGTTTTTCAATATCGGTTCTAATATCGGATTCAATATCGGTTTTGCAATATCAGTTATTCGATATAGGTTTTTCAATATCGGTTTTTCAATATCGGTTCTAATATCGGTTTCAATATCGATTTTTCAATATCAGTTTTTCGATATCAGTTTTTCAATATCAGTTTTTCGATATCAGTTTTTCAATATTTGTTTTTCAATATCGGTTTTTCAATATCGGTTCTAATATCGGTTTCAATATCGATTTTTCAACATCAGTTTTTCGATATCAGTTTTTCAATATCAGTTTTTCGATATCAGTTTTTCAATATTTGTTTTTCAATATCGGTTTTTCAATATCGGTTCTAATATCGGTTTCAATATCGATTTTTCAATATCAGTTTTTCGATATAGGTTTTTCAATATCGGTTTTTCAATATCGGTTTTTCAATATCAGTATTTCAATATTTGGTTTTCAATATCGGTTTTTGAATATCGGTTCTATTATCGGATTCAATATCGGTTTTTCAATATCGGTTTTTCAATATCAGTTTTTCGATATCAGTTTTTCAATATTTGTTTTTCAATATCGGTTTTTCAATATCGGTTCTAATATCGGTTTCAATATCGATTTTTCAATATCAGTTTTTCGATATAGGTTTTTCAATATCGGTTTTTCAATATCGGTTTTTCAATATCAGTTTTTCAATATTTGGTTTTCATTATCGGTTTTTGAATATCGGTTCTATTATCGGATTCAATATCGGTTTTTCAATATCAGTTTTTCAATATTTGTTCTACAATATCGGTTTTTGAATATCGGTTCTAATATCGGATTCAATATCGGTTTTTCAATATCGGTTTTTCAATATCAGTTTTTCGATATCAGTTTTTCAATATTTGTTTTTCAATATCGGTTTTTCAATATCGGTTCTAATATCGGTTTCAATATCGATTTTTCAATATCAGTTTTTCGATATAGGTTTTTCAATATCGGTTTTTCAATATCGGTTTTTCAATATCAGTATTTCAATATTTGGTTTTCAATATCGGTTTTTGAATATCGGTTCTATTATCGGATTCAATATCGGTTTTTCAATATCGGTTTTTCAATATCAGTTTTTCGATATCAGTTTTTCAATATTTGTTTTTCAATATCGGTTTTTCAATATCGGTTCTAATATCGGTTTCAATATCGATTTTTCAATATCAGTTTTTCGATATAGGTTTTTCAATATCGGTTTTTCAATATCGGTTTTTCAATATCAGTTTTTCAATATTTGGTTTTCATTATCGGTTTTTGAATATCGGTTCTATTATCGGATTCAATATCGGTTTTGCAATATCAGTTATTCGATATAGGTTTTTCAATATCGGTTTTTCAATATCGGTTTTTCAATATCGGTTTTTCAATATCAGTTTTTCAATATTTGTTCTACAATATCGGTTTTTGAATATCGGTTCTAATATCGGATTCAATATCGGTTTTTCAATATCGGTTTTTCAATATCAGTTTTGCAATATCAGTTTCTCAATATCAGTTTTTCGATATCAGTTTTTCAATATTTGTTTTTCAATATCGGTTTTTCAATATCGGTTTTTCAATATCGGTTTTTCAATATCAGTTTTTCAATATTCGTTCTCCAATATCGGTTTTTGAATATCGGTTCTAATATCGGATTTAATATCGGTTTTTCAATATCGGTTTTTCAATATCGGTTTTTCAATATCAGTTTTTCAATATTTGTTCTACAATATCGGTTTTTGAATATCGGTTCTAATATCGGTTTTTCAATATCAGTTTTTCAATATTTGGTTTTCATTATCGGTTTTTGAATATCGGTTCTATTATCGGATTCAATATCGGTTTTGCAATATCAGTTATTCGATATAGGTTTTTCAATATCGGTTTTTCAATATCGGTTTTTCAATATCGGTTTTTCAATATCAGTTTTTCAATATTTGTTCTACAATATCGGTTTTTGAATATCGGTTCTAATATCGGTTTCAATATCGATTTTTCAATATCAGTTTTTCGATATAGGTTTTTCAATATCGGTTTTTCAATATCGGTTTTTCAATATCAGTTTTTCAATATCGGTTTTTCAATATCGGTTCTAATATCGGTTTCAATATCGATTTTTCAATATCAGTTTTTCGATATAGGTTTTTCAATATCGGTTTTTCAATATCGGTTTTTCAATATCGGTTTTTCAATATCAGTTTTTCAATATTCGTTCTCCAATATCGGTTTTTCAATATCAGTATTTCAATATTTGGTTTTCATTATCGGTTTTTGAATATCGGTTCTATTATCGGATTCAATATCGGTTTTTCAATATCGGTTTTTCAATATCAGTTTTTCGATATCAGTTTTTCAATATTTGGTTTTCAATATCGGTTTTTGAATATCGGTTCTAATATCGGTTTCAATATCGGTTTTTCAATAGCGGTTTTTCAATATCGGTTTTTCAATATCGGTTTTTCAATATCGGTTCTAATATCGGTTTCAATATCAGTTTTTCGATATAGGTTTTTCAATATCGGTTTTTCAATATCGGTTTTTCAATATCAGTTTTTCAATATTTGGTTTTCAATATCGGTTTTTGAATATCGGTTCTAATATCGGTTTCAATATCGGTTTTTCAATAGCGGTTTTTCAATATCGGTTTTTCAATATCAGTTTTTCAATATTCGTTTTTCAATATCGGTTTTTGAATATTTGTTCTCCAATATCGGTTTTGGAATATCGGTTTTTCAATATCGGTTCTAATATCGGATTCAATATCGGTTTTGCAATATCAGTTTTTCCATACAGGTTTTTCAATATCGGTATTTCAATATCGGTTTTTCAATATCGGTTCTAATATCGGATTCAATATCGGTTTTGCAATATCAGTTATTCGATATAGGTTTTTCAATATCGGTTTTTCAATATCGGTTCTAATATCGGTTTCAATATCGATTTTTCAATATCAGTTTTTCGATATCAGTTTTTCAATATCAGTTTTTCGATATCAGTTTTTCAATATTTGTTTTTCAATATCGGTTTTTCAATATCGGTTCTAATATCGGTTTCAATATCGATTTTTCAATATCAGTTTTTCGATATCAGTTTTTCAATATCAGTTTTTCGATATCAGTTTTTCAATATTTGTTTTTCAATATCGGTTTTTCAATATCGGTTCTAATATCGGTTTCAATATCGATTTTTCAATATCAGTTTTTCGATATAGGTTTTTCAATATCGGTTTTTCAATATCGGTTTTTCAATATCAGTATTTCAATATTTGGTTTTCAATATCGGTTTTTGAATATCGGTTTTTCAATATCGGTTCTAATATCGGATTCAATATCGGTTTTGCAATATCAGTTATTCGATATAGGTTTTTCAATATCGGTTTTTCAATATCGGTTCTAATATCGGTTTCAATATCGATTTTTCAATATCAGTTTTTCGATATCAGTTTTTCAATATCAGTTTTTCGATATCAGTTTTTCAATATTTGTTTTTCAATATCGGTTTTTCAATATCGGTTCTAATATCGGTTTCAATATCGATTTTTCAATATCAGTTTTTCGATATAGGTTTTTCAATATCGGTTTTTCAATATCGGTTTTTCAATATCAGTTTTTCAATATTTGGTTTTCATTATCGGTTTTTGAATATCGGTTCTATTATCGGATTCAATATCGGTTTTTCAATATCAGTTTTTCAATATTTGTTCTACAATATCGGTTTTTGAATATCGGTTCTAATATCGGATTCAATATCGGTTTTTCAATATCGGTTTTTCAATATCAGTTTTTCGATATCGGTTTTTCAATATCGGTTTTTCAATATCGGTTCTAATATCGGTTTCAATATCAGTTTTTCGATATAGGTTTTTCAATATCGGTTTTTCAATATCGGTTTTTCAATATCAGTTTTTCAATATTTGGTTTTCAATATCGGTTTTTGAATATCGGTTCTAATATCGGTTTCAATATCGGTTTTTCAATAGCGGTTTTTCAATATCGGTTTTTCAATATCAGTTTTTCAATATTCGTTTTTCAATATCGGTTTTTGAATATTTGTTCTCCAATATCGGTTTTTGAATATCGGTTTTTCAATATCGGTTCTAATATCGGATTCAATATCGGTTTTGCAATATCAGTTTTTCCATATAGGTTTTTCAATATCGGTATTTCAATATCGGTTTTTCAATATCGGTTCTAATATCGGATTCAATATCGGTTTTGCAATATCAGTTATTCGATATAGGTTTTTCAATATCGGTTTTTCAATATCGGTTTTTCAATATCGGTTCTAATATCGGTTTCAATATCGATTTTTCAATATCAGTTTTTCGATATCAGTTTTTCAATATCAGTTTTTCGATATCAGTTTTTCAATATTTGTTTTTCAATATCGGTTTTTCAATATCGGTTCTAATATCGGTTTCAATATCGATTTTTCAATATCAGTTTTTCGATATCAGTTTTTCAATATCAGTTTTTCGATATAGGTTTTTCAATATCGGTTTTTCAATATCGGTTTTTCAATATCAGTATTTCAATATTTGGTTTTCAATATCGGTTTTTGAATATCGGTTCTATTATCGGATTCAATATCGGTTTTTCAATATCGGTTTTTCAATATCAGTTTTTCGATATCAGTTTTTCAATATTTGTTTTTCAATATCGGTTTTTCAATATCGGTTCTAATATCGGTTTCAATATCGATTTTTCAATATCAGTTTTTCGATATAGGTTTTTCAATATCGGTTTTTCAATATCGGTTTTTCAATATCAGTTTTTCAATATTTGGTTTTCATTATCGGTTTTTGAATATCGGTTCTATTATCGGATTCAATATCGGTTTTGCAATATCAGTTATTCGATATAGGTTTTTCAATATCGGTTTTTCAATATCGGTTTTTCAATATCGGTTTTTCAATATCAGTTTTTCAATATTTGTTCTACAATATCGGTTTTTGAATATCGGTTCTAATATCGGATTCAATATCGGTTTTTCAATATCGGTTTTTCAATATCAGTTTTGCAATATCAGTTTCTCAATATCAGTTTTTCGATATCAGTTTTTCAATATTTGTTTTTCAATATCGGTTTTTCAATATCGGTTTTTCAATATCGGTTTTTCAATATCAGTTTTTCAATATTCGTTCTCCAATATCGGTTTTTGAATATCGGTTCTAATATCGGATTTAATATCGGTTTTTCAATATCGGTTTTTCAATATCGGTTTTTCAATATCAGTTTTTCAATATTTGTTCTACAATATCGGTTTTTGAATATCGGTTCTAATATCGGTTTTTCAATATCAGTTTTTCAATATTTGGTTTTCATTATCGGTTTTTGAATATCGGTTCTATTATCGGATTCAATATCGGTTTTGCAATATCAGTTATTCGATATAGGTTTTTCAATATCGGTTTTTCAATATCGGTTTTTCAATATCGGTTTTTCAATATCAGTTTTTCAATATTTGTTCTACAATATCGGTTTTTGAATATCGGTTCTAATATCGGTTTCAATATCGATTTTTCAATATCAGTTTTTCGATATAGGTTTTTCAATATCGGTTTTTCAATATCGGTTTTTCAATATCAGTTTTTCAATATCGGTTTTTGAATATCGGTTCTAATATCGGTTTCAATATCGATTTTTCAATATCGGTTTTTCAATATTTGTTTTTCAATATCGGTTCTAATATCGGATTCAATATCGTTTTTTCAATATCGGTTTTGCAATATCAGTTATTCGATATAGGTTTTTCAATATCGGTTTTTCAATATCGGTTTTTCAATATCGGTTTTGCAATATCAGTTTCTCAATATCAGTTTTTCGATATCAGTTTTTCAATATTTGTTTTTCAATATCGGTTTTTCAATATCGGTTTTTCAATATCGGTTTTTCAATATCAGTTTTTCAATATTCGTTCTCCAATATCGGTTTTTGAATATAGGTTTTTCAATATCGGTTTTTCAATATCGGTTTTTCAATATCAGTATTTCAATATTTGGTTTTCATTATCGGTTTTTGAATATCGGTTCTATTATCGGATTCAATATCGGTTTTTCAATATCGGTTTTTCAATATCAGTTTTTCGATATCAGTTTTTCAATATTTGCTTTACAATATCGGTTTTTCAATATCGGTTCTAATATCGGTTTCAATATCGATTTTTCAATATCAGTTTTTCGATATAGGTTTTTCAATATCGGTTTTTCAATATCGGTTTTTCAATATCGGTTTTTCAATATCGGTTTTTCAATATCGGTTCTAATATCGGTTTCAATATCAGTTTTTCGATATAGGTTTTTCAATATCGGTTTTTCAATATCGGTTTTTCAATATCAGTTTTTCAATATTTGGTTTTCAATATCGGTTTCAATATCGGTTTTTCAATAGCGGTTTTTCAATATCGGTTTTTCAATATCAGTTTTTCAATATTCGTTTTTCAATATCGGTTTTTGAATATTTGTTCTCCAATATCGGTTTTTGAATATCGGTTTTTCAATATCGGTTCTAATATCGGATTCAATATCGGTTTTGCAATATCAGTTTTTCCATATAGGTTTTTCAATATCGGTTTTTCAATATCGGTTTTTCAATATCAGTATTTCAATATTTGGTTTTCATTATCGGTTTTTGAATATCGGTTCTATTATCGGATTCAATATCGGTTTTTCAATATCGGTTTTTCAATATCAGTTTTTCGATATCAGTTTTTCAATATTTGCTTTACAATATCGGTTTTTCAATATCGGTTCTAATATCGGTTTCAATATCGATTTTTCAATATCAGTTTTTCGATATAGGTTTTTCAATATCGGTTTTTCAATATCGGTTTTTCAATATCGGTTTTTCAATATCGGTTCTAATATCGGTTTCAATATCAGTTTTTCGATATAGGTTTTTCAATATCGGTTTTTCAATATCGGTTTTTCAATATCAGTTTTTCAATATTTGGTTTTCAATATCGGTTTTTGAATATCGGTTCTAATATCGGTTTCAATATCGGTTTTTCAATAGCGGTTTTTCAATATCGGTTTTTCAATATCAGTTTTTCAATATTCGTTTTTCAATATCGGTTTTTGAATATTTGTTCTCCAATATCGGTTTTTGAATATCGGTTTTTCAATATCGGTTCTAATATCGGATTCAATATCGGTTTTGCAATATCAGTTTTTCCATATAGGTTTTTCAATATCGGTATTTCAATATCGGTTTTTCAATATCGGTTCTAATATCGGATTCAATATCGGTTTTGCAATATCAGTTATTCGATATAGGTTTTTCAATATCGGTTTTTCAATATCGGTTCTAATATCGGTTTCAATATCGATTTTTCAATATCAGTTTTTCGATATCAGTTTTTCAATATCAGTTTTTCGATATCAGTTTTTCAATATTTGTTTTTCAATATCGGTTTTTCAATATCGGTTCTAATATCGGTTTCAATATCGATTTTTCAATATCAGTTTTTCGATATCAGTTTTTCAATATCAGTTTTTCGATATCAGTTTTTCAATATTTGTTTTTCAATATCGGTTTTTCAATATCGGTTCTAATATCGGTTTCAATATCGATTTTTCAATATCAGTTTTTCGATATAGGTTTTTCAATATCGGTTTTTCAATATCGGTTTTTCAATATCAGTATTTCAATATTTGGTTTTCAATATCGGTTTTTGAATATCGGTTCTATTATCGGATTCAATATCGGTTTTTCAATATCGGTTTTTCAATATCAGTTTTTCGCTATCAGTTTTTCAATATTTGTTTTTCAATATCGGTTTTTCAATATCGGTTCTAATATCGGTTTCAATATCGATTTTTCAATATCAGTTTTTCGATATAGGTTTTTCAATATCGGTTTTTCAATATCGGTTTTTCAATATCAGTTTTTCAATATTTGGTTTTCATTATCGGTTTTTGAATATCGGTTCTATTATCGGATTCAATATCGGTTTTTCAATATCAGTTTTTCAATATTTGTTCTACAATATCGGTTTTTGAATATCGGTTCTAATATCGGATTCAATATCGGTTTTTCAATATCGGTTTTTCAATATCAGTTTTTCGATATCAGTTTTTCAATATTTGTTTTTCAATATCGGTTTTTCAATATCGGGTCTAATATCGGTTTCAATATCGATTTTTCAATATCAGTTTTTCGATATAGGTTTTTCAATATCGGTTTTTCAATATCGGTTTTTCAATATCAGTTTTTCAATATTTGGTTTTCATTATCGGTTTTTGAATATCGGTTCTATTATCGGATTCAATATCGGTTTTTCAATATCGGTTTTTCAATATCAGTTTTTCGATATCAGTTTTTCAATATTTGCTTTACAATATCGGTTTTTCAATATCGGTTCTAATATCGGTTTCAATATCGATTTTTCAATATCAGTTTTTCGATATAGGTTTTTCAATATCGGTTTTTCAATATCGGTTTTTCAATATCGGTTTTTCAATATCGGTTCTAATATCGGTTTCAATATCAGTTTTTCGATATAGGTTTTTCAATATCGGTTTTTCAATATCGGTTTTTCAATATCAGTTTTTCAATATTTGGTTTTCAATATCGGTTTTTGAATATCGGTTCTAATATCGGTTTCAATATCGGTTTTTCAATAGCGGTTTTTCAATATCGGTTTTTCAATATCAGTTTTTCAATATTCGTTTTTCAATATCGGTTTTTGAATATTTGTTCTCCAATATCGGTTTTTGAATATCGGTTTTTCAATATCGGTTCTAATATCGGATTCAATATCGGATTTGCAATATCAGTTTTTCCATATAGGTTTTTCAATATCGGTATTTCAATATCGGTTTTTCAATATCGGTTCTAATATCGGATTCAATATCGGTTTTGCAATATCAGTTATTCGATATAGGTTTTTCAATATCGGTTTTTCAATATCGGTTTTTCAATATCGGTTTTTCAATATCAGTTTTTCAATATTTGTTCTCCAATATCGGTTTTTGAATATCGGTTCTAATATCGGATTCAATATCGGTTTTTCAATATCGGTTTTTCAATATCAGTTTTTCGATATCAGTTTTTCAATATCAGTTTTTCGATATCAGTTTTTCAATATTTGTTTTTCAATATCGGTTTTTCAATATCGGTTCTAGTATCGGTTTCAATATCGATTTTTCAATATCAGTTTTTCGATATAGGTTTTTCAATATCGGTTTTTCAATATCGGTTTTTCAATATCAGTATTTCAATATTTGGTTTTCAATATCGGTTTTTGAATATCGGTTCTATTATCGGATTCAATATCGGTTTTTCAATATCGGTTTTTCAATATCAGTTTTTCGATATCAGTTTTTCAATATTTGTTTTTCAATATCGGTTTTTCAATATCGGTTCTAATATCGGTTTCAATATCGATTTTTCAATATCAGTTTTTCGATATAGGTTTTTCAATATCGGTTTTTCAATATCGGTTTTTCAATATCAGTTTTTCAATATTTGTTTTTCATTATCGGTTTTTGAATATCGGTTCTATTATCGGATTCAATATCGGTTTTGCAATATCAGTTATTCGATATAGGTTTTTCAATATCGGTTTTTCAATATCGGTTTTTCAATATCGGTTTTTCAATATCAGTTTTTCAATATTTGTTCTACAATATCGGTTTTTGAATATCGGTTCTAATATCGGATTCAATATCGGTTTTTCAATATCGGTTTTTCAATATCAGTTTTTCGATATCAGTTTTTCAATATTTGTTTTTCAATATCGGTTTTTCAATATCGGTTCTAATATCGGTTTCAATATCGATTTTTCAATATCAGTTTTTCGATATAGGTTTTTCAATATCGGTTTTTCAATATCGGTTTTTCAATATTTGGTTTTCAATATCGGTTTTTGAATATCGGTTCTAATATCGGTTTCAATATCGGTTTTTCAATAGCGGTTTTTCAATATCGGTTTTTCAATATCAGTTTTTCAATATTCGTTTTTCAATATCGGTTTTTGAATATTTGTTCTCCAATATCGGTTTTTGAATATCAGTTTTTCAATATCGGTTCTAATATCGGATTCAATATCGGTTTTGCAATATCAGTTTTTCCATATAGGTTTTTCAATATCGGTATTTCAATATCGGTTTTTCAATATCGGTTCTAATATCGGATTCAATATCGGTTTTTCAATATCGGTTTTTCAATATCAGTTTTTCGATATCAGTTTTTCAATATTTGCTTTACAATATCGGTTTTTCAATATCGGTTCTAATATCGGTTTCAATATCGATTTTTCAATATCAGTTTTTCGATATAGGTTTTTCAATATCGGTTTTTCAATATCGGTTTTTCAATATCGGTTTTTCAATATCGGTTCTAATATCGGTTTCAATATCAGTTTTTCGATATAGGTTTTTCAATATCGGTTTTTCAATATCGGTTTTTCAATATTTGTTTTTCATTATCGGTTTTTGAATATCGGTTCTATTATCGGATTCAATATCGGTTTTGCAATATCAGTTATTCGATATAGGTTTTTCAATATCGGTTTTTCAATATCGGTTTTTCAATATCGGTTTTTCAATATCAGTTTTTCAATATTTGTTCTACAATATCGGTTTTTGAATATCGGTTCTAATATCGGATTCAATATCGGTTTTTCAATATCGGTTTTTCAATATCAGTTTTTCGATATCAGTTTTTCAATATTTGTTTTTCAATATCGGTTTTTCAATATCGGTTCTAATATCGGTTTCAATATCGATTTTTCAATATCAGTTTTTCGATATAGGTTTTTCAATATCGGTTTTTCAATATCGGTTTTTCAATATCAGTTTTTCAATATTTGGTTTTCAATATCGGTTTTTGAATATCGGTTCTAATATCGGTTTCAATATCGGTTTTTCAATAGCGGTTTTTCAATATCGGTTTTTCAATATCAGTTTTTCAATATTCGTTTTTCAATATCGGTTTTTGAATATTTGTTCTCCAATATCGGTTTTTGAATATCGGTTTTTCAATATCGGTTCTAATATCGGATTCAATATCGGTTTTGCAATATCAGTTTTTCCATATAGGTTTTTCAATATCGGTATTTCAATATCGGTTTTTCAATATCGGTTCTAATATCGGATTCAATATCGGTTTTGCAATATCAGTTATTCGATATAGGTTTTTCAATATCGGTTTTTCAATATCGGTTCTAATATCGGTTTCAATATCGATTTTTCAATATCAGTTTTTCGATATCAGTTTTTCAATATCAGTTTTTCGATATCAGTTTTTCAATATTTGTTTTTCAATATCGGTTTTTCAATATCGGTTCTAATATCGGTTTCAATATCGATTTTTCAATATCAGTTTTTCGATATCAGTTTTTCAATATCAGTTTTTCGATATCAGTTTTTCAATATTTGTTTTTCAATATCGGTTTTTCAATATCGGTTCTAATATCGGTTTCAATATCGATTTTTCAATATCAGTTTTTCGATATAGGTTTTTCAATATCGGTTTTTCAATATCGGTTTTTCAATATCAGTATTTCAATATTTGGTTTTCAATATCGGTTTTTGAATATCGGTTCTATTATCGGATTCAATATCGGTTTTTCAATATCGGTTTTTCAATATCAGTTTTTCGATATCAGTTTTTCAATATTTGTTTTTCAATATCGGTTTTTCAATATCGGTTCTAATATCGGTTTCAATATCGATTTTTCAATATCAGTTTTTCGATATAGGTTTTTCAATATCGGTTTTTCAATATCGGTTTTTCAATATCAGTTTTTCAATATTTGGTTTTCATTATCGGTTTTTGAATATCGGTTCTATTATCGGATTCAATATCGGTTTTTCAATATCAGTTTTTCAATATTTGTTCTACAATATCGGTTTTTGAATATCGGTTCTAATATCGGATTCAATATAGGTTTTTCAATATCGGTTTTTCAATATCAGTTTTTCGATATCAGTTTTTCAATATTTGTTTTTCAATATCGGTTTTTCAATATCGGGTCTAATATCGGTTTCAATATCGATTTTTCAATATCAGTTTTTCGATATAGGTTTTTCAATATCGGTTTTTCAATATCGGTTTTTCAATATCAGTTTTTCAATATTTGGTTTTCATTATCGGTTTTTGAATATCGGTTCTATTATCGGATTCAATATCGGTTTTTCAATATCGGTTTTTCAATATCAGTTTTTCGATATCAGTTTTTCAATATTTGCTTTACAATATCGGTTTTTCAATATCGGTTCTAATATCGGTTTCAATATCGATTTTTCAATATCAGTTTTTCGATATAGGTTTTTCAATATCGGTTTTTCAATATCGGTTTTTCAATATCGGTTTTTCAATATCGGTTCTAATATCGGTTTCAATATCAGTTTTTCGATATAGGTTTTTCAATATCGGTTTTTCAATATCGGTTTTTCAATATCAGTTTTTCAATATTTGGTTTTCAATATCGGTTTTTGAATATCGGTTCTAATATCGGTTTCAATATCGGTTTTTCAATAGCGGTTTTTCAATATCGGTTTTTCAATATCAGTTTTTCAATATTCGTTTTTCAATATCGGTTTTTGAATATTTGTTCTCCAATATCGGTTTTTGAATATCGGTTTTTCAATATCGGTTCTAATATCGGATTCAATATCGGATTTGCAATATCAGTTTTTCCATATAGGTTTTTCAATATCGGTATTTCAATATCGGTTTTTCAATATCGGTTCTAATATCGGATTCAATATCGGTTTTGCAATATCAGTTATTCGATATAGGTTTTTCAATATCGGTTTTTCAATATCGGTTTTTCAATATCGGTTTTTCAATATCAGTTTTTCAATATTTGTTCTCCAATATCGGTTTTTGAATATCGGTTCTAATATCGGATTCAATATCGGTTTTTCAATATCGGTTTTTCAATATCAGTTTTTCGATATCAGTTTTTCAATATCAGTTTTTCGATATCAGTTTTTCAATATTTGTTTTTCAATATCGGTTTTTCAATATCGGTTCTAGTATCGGTTTCAATATCGATTTTTCAATATCAGTTTTTCGATATAGGTTTTTCAATATCGGTTTTTCAATATCGGTTTTTCAATATCAGTATTTCAATATTTGGTTTTCAATATCGGTTTTTGAATATCGGTTCTATTATCGGATTCAATATCGGTTTTTCAATATCGGTTTTTCAATATCAGTTTTTCGATATCAGTTTTTCAATATTTGTTTTTCAATATCGGTTTTTCAATATCGGTTCTAATATCGGTTTCAATATCGATTTTTCAATATCAGTTTTTCGATATAGGTTTTTCAATATCGGTTTTTCAATATCGGTTTTTCAATATCAGTTTTTCAATATTTGTTTTTCATTATCGGTTTTTGAATATCGGTTCTATTATCGGATTCAATATCGGTTTTGCAATATCAGTTATTCGATATAGGTTTTTCAATATCGGTTTTTCAA
>NW_027485443.1:0-38014 GCF_050908995.1 Andrena cerasifolii
TTTCAGCTTCAAAGGCATCGCCTTAAAGTTGCAAATAAGAGGCGCAGGCCTTTCAAGAGTCGATCGAAATTTCTGCGTTTCTTCGTTAAACAGTCACTGTCTCGAAACGTCTGCGCCACTTCTCGCTCTTTGATTTGTTCTGCGGAGACGTTACTTTGTGCCATCTCTATCGACGGCATGTTCTCCTGTTACAAAGCCCAATTTTGTGCATTCGGAAAATTTTCGCCAGATTTTGGCCAATATATCAGGAGAACATGAAGTGGAAAGAGGTATACTAAATTTCAGCTTCAAAGGCATCGCCTTAAAGTTGCAAATAAGAGGCGCAGGCCTTTCAAGAGGCGTTCGAAAATTCTGCGCCTTTTCGTTAATCTGTCACTGTCTCGAAACATCTGCGCCACATCTCGCTCTTTGATTTGCTCTCCGGAGACGTTACTTTGTGCCATCTCTTTCGACGGCATGTTCTCCTGTTACAAAGCCCAATTCTGTGCATTCTGAAAATTTTTGCTAGATTTTGGCCAATATATCAGGAGAACATGAAGTGGAAAGGGGTATACTAAATTTCAACTTCAAAGGCATCGCTTAAAAGTATCAAACCAGAGGCGCAGGCCTTTCAAGAGGCGTTCGATAATTGTGCGACTCTTCGTTAAACAGTCACTGTCGCGAAACATCTGCGCAACTTCTCGCTCATTGATTTGCCCTCCGGAGACGTTACTTTGTGCCATCTCTTTCGACGGCATGTTCTCCTGTTACAAAGCCCAATTTTGTGCATTCGTAAAATTTTCGCCAGATTTTGGCCAATATATCAGGAGAACATGAAGTGGAAAGAGGTATACTAAATTTCAGCTTCAAAGGCATCGCCTTAAAGTTGCAATGAAGAGGCGCAGGCCTTTCAAGAGGCGTTCGAAAATTCTGCATCTCTTCGTTAAACAGTCACTGTCTCGAAACACCTGCGCCACTTCTCGCTCCTTGATTTGCTCTCCGGAGACGTTACTTTGTGCCATCTCTATCGACGGCATGTTCTCCTGTTACAAAGCCCAATTTTGCGCAATCGGAAAATTTTCGCCAGATTTTGGCCAATATATCAGGAGAACATGAAGTGGAAAGAGGTATACTAAATTTCAGCTTCAAAGGCATCGCCTTAAAGTTGCAATTAAGAGGCGCAGGCCTTTCAAGAGGCGTTCGAAAATTCTGCGTCTCTTCGTGAAACAGTCACTGTCTCGAAACATCTGCGCCACTTCTCGCTTTTTGATTTGCTCTCCGGAGACGTTACTTTGTGCCATCTCTTTCGACGGCATGTTCTCCTGTTACAACGCCCAATTCTGTGCATTCTGAAAATTTTCGCCAGATTTTGGCCTATATATCAGGAGAACATGAAGTGGAAAGAGGTATACTAAATTTCAGCTTCAAAGGCATCGCCTTAAAGTTGCAAATAAGAGGCGCAGGCCTTTCAAGAGGCGTTCGAAAATTGTGCGACTCTTCGTTAAACAGTCACTGTCTCGAAACATCTGCGCCACTTCTCGCTCTTTGATTTGCTCTCCGGAGACGTTACTTTGTGCCATCTCTTTCGACGGCATGTTCTCCTGTTACAAAGCCCAATTTTGTGCATTCTGAAAATTTTCGCCAGATTTTGGCCAATATATCAGGAGAACATGAAGTGGAAAGAGGTATACTAAATTTCAGCTTCAAAGGCATCGCCTTAAAGTTGCAAATAAGAGGCGCAGGCCTTTCAAGAGGCGTTCGAAAATTCTGCGCCTTTTCGTTAATCTGTCACTGTCTCGAAACATCTGCGCCACATCTCGCTCTTTGATTTGCTCTCCGGAGACGTTACTTTGTGCCATCTCTTTCGACGGCATGTTCTCCTGTTACAAAGCCCAATTCTGTGCATTCTGAAAATTTTTGCTAGATTTTGGCCAATATATCAGGAGAACATGAAGTGGAAAGGGGTATACTAAATTTCAACTTCAAAGGCATCGCTTAAAAGTATCAAACCAGAGGCGCAGGCCTTTCAAGAGGCGTTCGATAATTGTGCGACTCTTCGTTAAACAGTCACTGTCGCGAAACATCTGCGCAACTTCTCGCTCATTGATTTGCCCTCCGGAGACGTTACTTTGTGCCATCTCTTTCGACGGCATGTTCTCCTGTTACAAAGCCCAATTTTGTGCATTCGGAAAATTTTCGCCAGATTTTGGCCAATATATCAGGAGAACATGAAGTGGAAAGAGGTATCCTAAATTTCAGCTTCAAAGGCATCGCCTTAAAGTTGCAATGAAGAGGCGCAGGCCTTTCAAGAGGCGTTCGAAAATTCTGCATCTCTTCGTTAAACAGTCACTGTCTCGAAACACCTGCGCCACTTCTCGCTCCTTGATTTGCTCTCCGGAGACGTTACTTTGTGCCATCTCTATCGACGGCATGTTCTCCTGTTACAAAGCCCAATTTTGCGCAATCGGAAAATTTTCGCCAGATTTTGGCCAATATATCAGGAGAACATGAAGTGGAAAGAGGTATACTAAATTTCAGCTTCAAAGGCATCGCCTTAAAGTTGCAATTAAGAGGCGCAGGCCTTTCAAGAGGCGTTCGAAAATTGTGCGTCTCTTCGTTAAACAGTCACTGTCTTGAAACATCTGCGCCACTTCTCGCTCATTGGTTTGCCCTCCGGAGACGTTACTTTGTGCCATCTCTTTCGACGGCATGTTCTCCTGTTACAAAGCCCAAGTTTGTGCATTCTGAAAATTTTCGCCAGATTTTGGCCAATATATCAGGAGAACATGAAGTGGAAAGAGGTATACTAAATTTCAGCTTCAAAGGCATCGCCTTAAAGTTGCAAATAAGAGGCGCAGGCCTTTCAAGAGGCGTTCGAAAATTGTGCGACTCTTCGTTAAACAGTCACTGTCTCGAAACATCTGCGCCACTTCTCGCTCATTGATTTGCCCTCCGGAGACGTTACTTTGTGCCATCTCTTTCGACGGCATGTTCTCCTGTTACAAAGCCCAATTCTGTGCATTCTGAAAATTTTCGCCAGATTTTGGCCAATATATCAGGAGAACATGAAGTGGAAAGAGGTATACTAAATTTCAGCTTCAAAGGCATCGCCTTAAAGTTGCAAATAAGAGGCGCAGGCCTTTCAAGAGGCGTTCGAAAATTCTGCGTCTCTTCGTTAATCTGTCACTGTCTCGAAACATCTGCGCCACATCTCGCTCTTTGATTTGCTCTCCGGAGACGTTACTTTGTGCCATCTCTTTCGACGGCATGTTCTCCTGTTACAAAGCCCAATTCTGTGCATTCTGAAAATTTTTGCTAGATTTTGGCCAATATATCAGGAGAACATGAAGTGGAAAGGGGTATACTAAATTTCAACTTCAAAGGCATCGCTTAAAAGTATCAAACCAGAGGCGCAGGCCTTTCAAGAGGCGTTCGATAATTGTGCGACTCTTCGTTAAACAGTCACTGTCGCGAAACATCTGCGCCACTTCTCGCTCTTTGATTTGTTCTCCGGAGACGTTACTTTGTGCCATCTCTATCGACGGCATGTTCTCCTGTTACAAAGCCCAATTTTGTGCATTCGTAAAATTTTCGCCAGATTTTGGCCAATATATCAGGAGAACATGAAGTGGAAAGAGGTATACTAAATTTCAGCTTCAAAGGCATCGCCTTAAAGTTGCAAATAAGAGGCGCAGGCCTTTCAAGAGGCGTTCGAAAATTCTGCGCCTTTTCGTTAATCTGTCACTGTCTCGAAACATCTGCGCCACATCTCGCCTTTGATTTGCTCTCCGGAGACGTTACTTTGTGCCATCTCTTTCGACGGCATGTTCTCCTGTTACAAAGCCCAATTCTGTGCATTCTGAAAATTTTTGCTAGATTTTGGCCAATATATCAGGAGAACATGAAGTGGAAAGGGGTATACTAAATTTCAACTTCAAAGGCATCGCTTAAAAGTATCAAACCAGAGGCGCAGGCCTTTCAAGAGGCGTTCGATAATTGTGCGACTCTTCGTTAAACAGTCACTGTCGCGAAACATCTGCGCAACTTCTCGCTCATTGATTTGCCCTCCGGAGACGTTACTTTGTGCCATCTCTTTCGACGGCATGTTCTCCTGTTACAAAGCCCAATTTTGTGCATTCTGAAAATTTTCGCTAGATTTTGGCCAATATATCAGGAGAACATGAAGTGGAAAGAGGTATACTAAATTTCAGCTTCAAAGGCATCGCCTTAAAGTTGCAATTAAGAGGCGCAGGCCTTTCAAGACGCGTTCGAAAATTCTGCGTCTCTTCGTGAAACAGTCACTGTCTCGAAACATCTGCGCCACATCTCGCTCTTTGATTTGCTCTTCGGAGACGTTACTTTGTGCCATCTCTTTCGACGGCATGTTCTCCTGTTACAAAGCCCAAGTTTGTGCATTCTGAAAATTTTTGCTAGATTTTGGCCAATATATCAGGAGAACATGAAGTGGAAAGAGGTATACTAAATTTCAGCTTCAAAGGCATCGCCTTAAAGTTGCAAATAAGAGGCGCAGGCCTTTCAAGAGTCGATCGAAAATTCTGGCGTTTCTTCGTTAAACAGTCACTGTCTCGAAACGTCTGCGCCACTTCTCGCTCTTTGATTTGTTCTGCGGAGACGTTACTTTGTGCCATCTCTTTCGACGGCATGTTCTCCTGTTACAAAGCCCAATTCTGTGCATTCTGAAAATTTTCGCCAGATTTTGGCCAATATATCAGGAGAACATGAAGTGGAAAGAGGTATACTAAATTTCAGCTTCAAAGGCATCGCCTTAAAGTTGCAAATAAGAGGCGCAGGCCTTTCAAGAGGCGTTCGAAAATTCTGCGTCTCTTCGTTAATCTGTCACTGTCTCGAAACATCTGCGCCACATCTCGCTCTTTGATTTGCTCTCCGGAGACGTTACTTTGTGCCATCTCTTTCGACGGCATGTTCTCCTGTTACAAAGCCCAATTCTGTGCATTCTGAAAATTTTTGCTAGATTTTGGCCAATATATCAGGAGAACATGAAGTGGAAAGGGGTATACTAAATTTCAACTTCAAAGGCATCGCTTAAAAGTATCAAACCAGAGGCGCAGGCCTTTCAAGAGGCGTTCGAAAATTCTGCATCTCTTCGTTAAACAGTCACTGTCTCGAAACATCTGCGCCACTTCTCGCTTTTTGATTTGCTCTCCGGAGACGTTACTTTGTGCCATCTCTTTCGACGGCATGTTCTCCTGTTACAACGCCCAATTCTGTGCATTCTGAAAATTTTCGCCAGATTTTGGCCTATATATCAGGAGAACATGAAGTGGAAAGAGGTATACTAAATTTCAGCTTCAAAGGCATCGCCTTAAAAGTTGCAAATAAGAGGCGCAGGCCTTTCAAGAGGCGTTCGAAAATTCTGCGCCTTTTCGTTAATCTGTCACTGTCTCGAAACATCTGCGCCACATCTCGCACTTTGATTTGCTCTCCGGAGACGTTACTTTGTGCCATCTCTTTCGACGGCATGTTCTCCTGTTACAAAGCCCAATTCTGTGCATTCTGAAAATTTTTGCTAGATTTTGGCCAATATATCAGGAGAACATGAAGTGGAAAGAGGTATACTAAATTTCAGCTTCAAAGGCATCGCCTTAAAGTTGCAATTAAGAGGCGCAGGCCTTTCAAGACGCGTTCGAAAATTCTGCGTCTCTTCGTGAAACAGTCACTGTCTCGAAACATCTGCGCCACATCTCGCTCTTTGATTTGCTCTTCGGAGACGTTACTTTGTGCCATCTCTTTCGACGGCATGTTCTCCTGTTACAAAGCCCAATTCTGTGCATTCTGAAAATTTTTGCTAGATTTTGGCCAATATATCAGGAGAACATGAAGTGGAAAGAGGTATACTAAATTTCAGCTTCAAAGGCATCGCCTTAAAGTTGCAAATAAGAGGCGCAGGCCTTTCAAGAGTCGATCGAAAATTCTGCGTTTCTTCGTTAAACAGTCACTGTCTCGAAACGTCTGCGCCACTTCTCGCTCTTTGATTTGTTCTGCGGAGACGTTACTTTGTGCCATCTCTATCGACGGCATGTTCTCCTGTTACAAAGCCCAATTTTGTGCATTCGGAAAATTTTCGCCAGATTTTGGCCAATATATCAGGAGAACATGAAGTGGAAAGAGGTATACTAAATTTCAGCTTCAAAGGCATCGCCTTAAAGTTGCAAATAAGAGGCGCAGGCCTTTCAAGAGGCGTTCGAAAATTCTGCGCCTTTTCGTTAATCTGTCACTGTCTCGAAACATCTGCGCCACATCTCGCTCTTTGATTTGCTCTCCGGAGACGTTACTTTGTGCCATCTCTTTCGACGGCATGTTCTCCTGTTACAAAGCCCAATTCTGTGCATTCTGAAAATTTTTGCTAGATTTTGGCCAATATATCAGGAGAACATGAAGTGGAAAGGGGTATACTAAATTTCAACTTCAAAGGCATCGCTTAAAAGTATCAAACCAGAGGCGCAGGCCTTTCAAGAGGCGTTCGATAATTGTGCGACTCTTCGTTAAACAGTCACTGTCGCGAAACATCTGCGCAACTTCTCGCTCATTGATTTGCCCTCCGGAGACGTTACTTTGTGCCATCTCTTTCGACGGCATGTTCTCCTGTTACAAAGCCCAATTTTGTGCATTCTGAAAATTTTCGCCAGATTTTGGCCAATATATCAGGAGAACATGAAGTGGAAAGAGGTATCCTAAATTTCAGCTTCAAAGGCATCGCCTTAAAGTTGCAATGAAGAGGCGCAGGCCTTTCAAGAGGCGTTCGAAAATTCTGCATCTCTTCGTTAAACAGTCACTGTCTCGAAACACCTGCGCCACTTCTCGCTCCTTGATTTGCTCTCCGGAGACGTTACTTTGTGCCATCTCTATCGACGGCATGTTCTCCTGTTACAAAGCCCAATTTTGCGCAATCGGAAAATTTTCGCCAGATTTTGGCCAATATATCAGGAGAACATGAAGTGGAAAGGGGTATACTAAATTTCAGCTTCAAAGGCATCGCCTTAAAGTTGCAATTAAGAGGCGCAGGCCTTTCAAGAGGCGTTCGAAAATTGTGCGTCTCTTCGTTAAACAGTCACTGTCTTGAAACATCTGCGCCACTTCTCGCTCATTGGTTTGCCCTCGGGAGACGTTACTTTGTGCCATCTCTTTCGACGGCATGTTCTCCTGTTACAAAGCCCAAGTTTGTGCATTCTGAAAATTTTCGCCAGATTTTGGCCAATATATCAGGAGAACATGAAGTGGAAAGAGGTATACTAAATTTCAGCTTCAAAGGCATCGCCTTAAAGTTGCAAATAAGAGGCGCAGGCCTTTCAAGAGGCGTTCGAAAATTGTGCGACTCTTCGTTAAACAGTCACTGTCTCGAAACATCTGCGCCACTTCTCGCTCATTGATTTGCCCTCCGGAGACGTTACTTTGTGCCATCTCTTTCGACGGCATGTTCTCCTGTTACAAAGCCCAATTCTGTGCATTCTGAAAATTTTCGCCAGATTTTGGCCAATATATCAGGAGAACATGAAGTGGAAAGAGGTATACTAAATTTCAGCTTCAAAGGCATCGCCTTAAAGTTGCAAATAAGAGGCGCAGGCCTTTCAAGAGGCGTTCGAAAATTCTGCGTCTCTTCGTTAATCTGTCACTGTCTCGAAACATCTGCGCCACATCTCGCTCTTTGATTTGCTCTCCGGAGACGTTACTTTGTGCCATCTCTTTCGACGGCATGTTCTCCTGTTACAAAGCCCAATTCTGTGCATTCTGAAAATTTTTGCTAGATTTTGGCCAATATATCAGGAGAACATGAAGTGGAAAGGGGTATACTAAATTTCAACTTCAAAGGCATCGCTTAAAAGTATCAAACCAGAGGCGCAGGCCTTTCAAGAGGCGTTCGAAAATTCTGCATCTCTTCGTTAAACAGTCACTGTCTCGAAACATCTGCGCCACTTCTCGCTTTTTGATTTGCTCTCCGGAGACGTTACTTTGTGCCATCTCTTTCGACGGCATGTTCTCCTGTTACAACGCCCAATTCTGTGCATTCTGAAAATTTTCGCCAGATTTTGGCCTATATATCAGGAGAACATGAAGTGGAAAGAGGTATACTAAATTTCAGCTTCAAAGGCATCGCCTTAAAGTTGCAAATAAGAGGCGCAGGCCTTTCAAGAGGCGTTCGAAAATTCTGCGCCTTTTCGTTAATCTGTCACTGTCTCGAAACATCTGCGCCACATCTCGCACTTTGATTTGCTCTCCGGAGACGTTACTTTGTGCCATCTCTTTCGACGGCATGTTCTCCTGTTACAAAGCCCAATTCTGTGCATTCTGAAAATTTTTGCTAGATTTTGGCCAATATATCAGGAGAACATGAAGTGGAAAGGGGTATACTAAATTTCAACTTCAAAGGCATCGCTTAAAAGTATCAAACCAGAGGCGCAGGCCTTTCAAGAGGCGTTCGATAATTGTGCGACTCTTCGTTAAACAGTCACTGTCGCGAAACATCTGCGCAACTTCTCGCTCATTGATTTGCCCTCCGGAGACGTTACTTTGTGCCATCTCTTTCGACGGCATGTTCTCCTGTTACAAAGCCCAATTTTGTGCATTCTGAAAATTTTCGCTAGATTTTGGCCAATATATCAGGAGAACATGAAGTGGAAAGAGGTATACTAAATTTCAGCTTCAAAGGCATCGCCTTAAAGTTGCAATTAAGAGGCGCAGGCCTTTCAAGACGCGTTCGAAAATTCTGCGTCTCTTCGTGAAACAGTCACTGTCTCGAAACATCTGCGCCACATCTCGCTCTTTGATTTGCTCTTCGGAGACGTTACTTTGTGCCATCTCTTTCGACGGCATGTTCTCCTGTTACAAAGCCCAAGTTTGTGCATTCTGAAAATTTTTGCTAGATTTTGGCCAATATATCAGGAGAACATGAAGTGGAAAGAGGTATACTAAATTTCAGCTTCAAAGGCATCGCCTTAAAGTTGCAAATAAGAGGCGCAGGCCTTTCAAGAGGCGTTCGATAATTGTGCGACTCTTCGTTAAACAGTCACTGTCGCGAAACATCTGCGCCACTTCTCGCTCTTTGATTTGTTCTCCGGAGACGTTACTTTGTGCCATCTCTATCGACGGCATGTTCTCCTGTTACAAAGCCCAATTTTGTGCATTCGTAAAATTTTCGCCAGATTTTGGCCAATATATCAGGAGAACATGAAGTGGAAAGAGGTATACTAAATTTCAGCTTCAAAGGCATCGCCTTAAAGTTGCAAATAAGAGGCGCAGGCCTTTCAAGAGTCGATCGAAAATTCTGCGTTTCTTCGTTAAACAGTCACTGTCTCGAAACGTCTGCGCCACTTCTCGCTCTTTGATTTGTTCTGCGGAGACGTTACTTTGTGCCATCTCTATCGACGGCATGTTCTCCTGTTACAAAGCCCAATTTTGTGCATTCGGAAAATTTTCGCCAGATTTTGGCCAATATATCAGGAGAACATGAAGTGGAAAGAGGTATACTAAATTTCAGCTTCAAAGGCATCGCCTTAAAGTTGCAAATAAGAGGCGCAGGCCTTTCAAGAGGCGTTCGAAAATTCTGCGCCTTTTCGTTAATCTGTCACTGTCTCGAAACATCTGCGCCACATCTCGCTCTTTGATTTGCTCTCCGGAGACGTTACTTTGTGCCATCTCTTTCGACGGCATGTTCTCCTGTTACAAAGCCCAATTCTGTGCATTCTGAAAATTTTTGCTAGATTTTGGCCAATATATCAGGAGAACATGAAGTGGAAAGGGGTATACTAAATTTCAACTTCAAAGGCATCGCTTAAAAGTATCAAACCAGAGGCGCAGGCCTTTCAAGAGGCGTTCGATAATTGTGCGACTCTTCGTTAAACAGTCACTGTCGCGAAACATCTGCGCAACTTCTCGCTCATTGATTTGCCCTCCGGAGACGTTACTTTGTGCCATCTCTTTCGACGGCATGTTCTCCTGTTACAAAGCCCAATTTTGTGCATTCTGAAAATTTTCGCTAGATTTTGGCCAATATATCAGGAGAACATGAAGTGGAAAGAGGTATACTAAATTTCAGCTTCAAAGGCATCGCCTTAAAGTTGCAATTAAGAGGCGCAGGCCTTTCAAGACGCGTTCGAAAATTCTGCGTCTCTTCGTGAAACAGTCACTGTCTCGAAACATCTGCGCCACATCTCGCTCTTTGATTTGCTCTTCGGAGACGTTACTTTGTGCCATCTCTTTCGACGGCATGTTCTCCTGTTACAAAGCCCAATTCTGTGCATTCTGAAAATTTTTGCTAGATTTTGGCCAATATATCAGGAGAACATGAAGTGGAAAGAGGTATACTAAATTTCAGCTTCAAAGGCATCGCCTTAAAGTTGCAAATAAGAGGCGCAGGCCTTTCAAGAGTCGATCGAAAATTCTGCGTTTCTTCGTTAAACAGTCACTGTCTCGAAACGTCTGCGCCACTTCTCGCTCTTTGATTTGTTCTGCGGAGACGTTACTTTGTGCCATCTCTATCGACGGCATGTTCTCCTGTTACAAAGCCCAATTTTGTGCATTCGGAAAATTTTCGCCAGATTTTGGCCAATATATCAGGAGAACATGAAGTGGAAAGAGGTATACTAAATTTCAGCTTCAAAGGCATCGCCTTAAAGTTGCAAATAAGAGGCGCAGGCCTTTCAAGAGGCGTTCGAAAATTCTGCGCCTTTTCGTTAATCTGTCACTGTCTCGAAACATCTGCGCCACATCTCGCTCTTTGATTTGCTCTCCGGAGACGTTACTTTGTGCCATCTCTTTCGACGGCATGTTCTCCTGTTACAAAGCCCAATTCTGTGCATTCTGAAAATTTTTGCTAGATTTTGGCCAATATATCAGGAGAACATGAAGTGGAAAGGGGTATACTAAATTTCAACTTCAAAGGCATCGCTTAAAAGTATCAAACCAGAGGCGCAGGCCTTTCAAGAGGCGTTCGATAATTGTGCGACTCTTCGTTAAACAGTCACTGTCGCGAAACATCTGCGCAACTTCTCGCTCATTGATTTGCCCTCCGGAGACGTTACTTTGTGCCATCTCTTTCGACGGCATGTTCTCCTGTTACAAAGCCCAATTTTGTGCATTCTGAAAATTTTCGCCAGATTTTGGCCAATATATCAGGAGAACATGAAGTGGAAAGAGGTATCCTAAATTTCAGCTTCAAAGGCATCGCCTTAAAGTTGCAATGAAGAGGCGCAGGCCTTTCAAGAGGCGTTCGAAAATTCTGCATCTCTTCGTTAAACAGTCACTGTCTCGAAACACCTGCGCCACTTCTCGCTCCTTGATTTGCTCTCCGGAGACGTTACTTTGTGCCATCTCTATCGACGGCATGTTCTCCTGTTACAAAGCCCAATTTTGCGCAATCGGAAAATTTTCGCCAGATTTTGGCCAATATATCAGGAGAACATGAAGTGGAAAGGTGTATACTAAATTTCAGCTTCAAAGGCATCGCCTTAAAGTTGCAATTAAGAGGCGCAGGCCTTTCAAGAGGCGTTCGAAAATTGTGCGTCTCTTCGTTAAACAGTCACTGTCTTGAAACATCTGCGCCACTTCTCGCTCATTGGTTTGCCCTCCGGAGACGTTACTTTGTGCCATCTCTTTCGACGGCATGTTCTCCTGTTACAAAGCCCAAGTTTGTGCATTCTGAAAATTTTCGCCAGATTTTGGCCAATATATCAGGAGAACATGAAGTGGAAAGAGGTATACTAAATTTCACCTTCAAAGGCATCGCCTTAAAGTTGCAAATAAGAGGCGCAGGCCTTTCAAGAGGCGTTCGAAAATTGTGCGACTCTTCGTTAAACAGTCACTGTCTCGAAACATCTGCGCCACTTCTCGCTCATTGATTTGCCCTCCGGAGACGTTACTTTGTGCCATCTCTTTCGACGGCATGTTCTCCTGTTACAAAGCCCAATTCTGTGCATTCTGAAAATTTTCGCCAGATTTTGGCCAATATATCAGGAGAACATGAAGTGGAAAGAGGTATACTAAATTTCAGCTTCAAAGGCATCGCCTTAAAGTTGCAAATAAGAGGCGCAGGCCTTTCAAGAGGCGTTCGAAAATTCTGCGTCTCTTCGTTAATCTGTCACTGTCTCGAAACATCTGCGCCACATCTCGCTCTTTGATTTGCTCTCCGGAGACGTTACTTTGTGCCATCTCTTTCGACGGCATGTTCTCCTGTTACAAAGCCCAATTCTGTGCATTCTGAAAATTTTTGCTAGATTTTGGCCAATATATCAGGAGAACATGAAGTGGAAAGGGGTATACTAAATTTCAACTTCAAAGGCATCGCTTAAAAGTATCAAACCAGAGGCGCAGGCCTTTCAAGAGGCGTTCGATAATTGTGCGACTCTTCGTTAAACAGTCACTGTCGCGAAACATCTGCGCCACTTCTCGCTCTTTGATTTGTTCTCCGGAGACGTTACTTTGTGCCATCTCTATCGACGGCATGTTCTCCTGTTACAAAGCCCAATTTTGTGCATTCGTAAAATTTTCGCCAGATTTTGGCCAATATATCAGGAGAACATGAAGTGGAAAGAGGTATACTAAATTTCAGCTTCAAAGGCATCGCCTTAAAGTTGCAAATAAGAGGCGCAGGCCTTTCAAGAGGCGTTCGAAAATTCTGCGCCTTTTCGTTAATCTGTCACTGTCTCGAAACATCTGCGCCACATCTCGCTCTTTGATTTGCTCTCCGGAGACGTTACTTTGTGCCATCTCTTTCGACGGCATGTTCTCCTGTTACAAAGCCCAATTCTGTGCATTCTGAAAATTTTTGCTAGATTTTGGCCAATATATCAGGAGAACATGAAGTGGAAAGGGGTATACTAAATTTCAACTTCAAAGGCATCGCTTAAAAGTATCAAACCAGAGGCGCAGGCCTTTCAAGAGGCGTTCGATAATTGTGCGACTCTTCGTTAAACAGTCACTGTCGCGAAACATCTGCGCAACTTCTCGCTCATTGATTTGCCCTCCGGAGACGTTACTTTGTGCCATCTCTTTCGACGGCATGTTCTCCTGTTACAAAGCCCAATTTTGTGCATTCTGAAAATTTTCGCTAGATTTTGGCCAATATATCAGGAGAACATGAAGTGGAAAGAGGTATACTAAATTTCAGCTTCAAAGGCATCGCCTTAAAGTTGCAATTAAGAGGCGCAGGCCTTTCAAGACGCGTTCGAAAATTCTGCGTCTCTTCGTGAAACAGTCACTGTCTCGAAACATCTGCGCCACATCTCGCTCTTTGATTTGCTCTTCGGAGACGTTTCTTTGTGCCATCTCTTTCGACGGCATGTTCTCCTGTTACAAAGCCCAATTCTGTGCATTCTGAAAATTTTTGCTAGATTTTGGCCAATATATCAGGAGAACATGAAGTGGAAAGAGGTATACTAAATTTCAGCTTCAAAGGCATCGCCTTAAAGTTGCAAATAAGAGGCGCAGGCCTTTCAAGAGTCGATCGAAAATTCTGCGTTTCTTCGTTAAACAGTCACTGTCTCGAAACGTCTGCGCCACTTCTCGCTCTTTGATTTGTTCTGCGGAGACGTTACTTTGTGCCATCTCTATCGACGGCATGTTCTCCTGTTACAAAGCCCAATTTTGTGCATTCGGAAAATTTTCGCCAGATTTTGGCCAATATATCAGGAGAACATGAAGTGGAAAGAGGTATACTAAATTTCAGCTTCAAAGGCATCGCCTTAAAGTTGCAATTAAGAGGCGCAGGCCTTTCAAGAGGCGTTCGAAAATTCTGCATCTCTTCGTTAAACAGTCACTGTCTCGAAACACCTGCGCCACTTCTCGCTCCTTGATTTGCTCTCCGGAGACGTTACTTTGTGCCATCTCTTTCGACGGCATGTTCTCCTGTTACAACGCCCAATTCTGTGCATTCTGAAAATTTTCACCAGATTTTGGCCAATATATCAGGAGAACATGAAGTGGAAAGAGGTATACTAAATTTCAGCTTCAAAGGTATCGCCTTAAAGTTGCAAATAAGAGGCGCAGGCCTTTCAAGAGGCGTTCGAAAATTGTGCGTGTCTTCGTTAAACAGTCACTGTCTCGAAACACCTGCGCCACTTCTCGCTACTTGATTTGCTCTCCGGAGACGTTACTTTGTGCCATCTTTTTCGACGGCATGTTCTCCTGTTACAAAGCCCAATGTTGTGCATTCTGAAAATTTTCGCTAGATTTTGGCCAATATATCAGGAGAACATGAAGTGGAAAGAGGTATACTAAATTTCAGCTTCAAAGGCATCGCCTTAAAGTTGCAATTAAGAGGCGCAGGCCTTTCAAGAGGCGTTCGAAAATTCTGCGTCTCTTCGTGAAACAGTCACTCTATCGAAACATCTGCGCCACATCTCGCTCTTTGATTTGCTCTTCGGAGACGTTACTTTGTGCCATCCCTTCGACGGCATGTTCTCCTGTTACAAAGCCCAATTCTGTGCATTCTGAAAATTTTCGCTAGATTTTGGCCAATATATCAGGAGAACATGAAGTGGAAAGAGGTATACTAAATTTCAGCTTCAAAGGCATCGCCTTAAAGTTGCAATTAAGAGGCGCAGGCCTTTCAAGAGGCGTTCGAAAATTCTGCGTCTCTTCGTGAAACAGTCACTCTATCGAAACATCTGCGCCACATCTCGCTCTTTGATTTGCTCTTCGGAGACGTTACTTTGTGCCATCCCTTCGACGGCATGTTCTCCTGTTACAAAGCCCAATTCTGTGCATTCTGAAAATTTTTGCTAGATTTTGGCCAATATATCAGGAGAACATGAAGTGGAAAGAGGTATACTAAATTTCAGCTTCAAAGGCATCGCCTTAAAGTTGCAAATAAGAGGCGCAGGCCTTTCAAGAGTCGATCGAAAATTCTGCGATTCTTCGTTAAACAGTCACTGTCTCGAAACGTCTGCGCCACTTCTCGCTCTTTGATTTGTTCTCCGGAGACGTTACTTTGTGCCATCTCTATCGACGGCATGTTCTCCTGTTACAAAGCCCAATTTTGCGCAATCGGAAAATTTTCGCCAGATTTTGGCCAATATATCAGGAGAACATGAAGTGGAATGAGGTATACTAAATTTCAGCTTCAAAGGCATCGCCTTAAAGTTGCAATGAAGAGGCGCAGGCCTTTCAAGAGGCGTTCGAAAATTGTGCGACTCTTCGTTAAACAGTCACTGTCTCGAAACACCTGCGCCACTTCTCGCTCTTTGATTTGATCTCCGGAGACATTACTTTGTTCCATCTCTTTCGACGGCATGTTCTCCTGTTACAAAGCCCAATTTTGTGCATTCTGAAAATTTTCGCTAGATTTTGGCCAATATATCAGGAGAACATGAAGTGGAAAGAGGCATACTAAATTTCAGCTTCAAAGGCATCGCCTTAAAGTTGCAATTAAGAGGCGCAGGCCTTTCAAGAGACTTTCGAAAATTCTGCGTCTCTTCGTGAAACAGTCACTGTCTCGAAACACCTGCGCCACTTCTCGCTCCTTCGTTTGCTGTCCGGAGACGTTATATTGTTCCATCTCTTTCGACGGCATGTTATCCTATTACAAAGTTCAACTTTGTGTATTCTCGATATTTTCGCCAGATTTTGGCCAATATATCAGGAGAAAATGAAGTGGAAAGAGGTATACTAAATTTCAGCTTCAAAGGCATCGCCTTAAAGTTGCAATTAAGAGGCGCAGGCCTTTCAAGAGGCGTTCGAAAATTCTGCGTGTCTTCGTTAAACAGTCACTGTCTCGAAACACATGCGCCACTTCTCGCTCCTTGATTTGCTCTCCGGAGACGTTACTTTGTGCCATCTCTATCGACGGCATGTTCTCCTGTTACAAAGCCCAATTTTGTGCATTCGGAAAATTTTCGCCAGATTTTGGCCAATATATCAGGAGAACATGAAGTGGAAAGAGGTATACTAAATTTCAGCTTCAAAGGCATCGCCTTAAAGTTGCAATTAAGAGGCGCAGGCCTTTCAAGAGGCGTTCGAAAATTCTGCGTCTCTTCGTGAAACAGTCACTCTCTCGAAACATCTGCGCCACATCTCGCTCTTTGATTTGCTCTTCGGAGACGTTACTTTGTGCCATCTCTTTCGACGGCATGTTCTCCTGTTACAAAGCCCAATTCTGAGCATTCTGAAAATTTTTGCTAGATTTTGGCCAATATATCAGGAGAACATGAAGTGGAAAGAGGTATACTAAATTTCAGCTTCAAAGGCATCGCCTTAAAGTTGCAATTAAGAGGCGCAGGCCTTTCAAGAGGCGTTCGAAAATTGTGCGACTCTTCGTTAAACAGTCACTGTCTCGAAACACCTGCGCCACTTCTCGCTCTTTGATTTGATCTCCGGAGACATTACTTTGTTCCATCTCTTTCGACGGCATGTTCTCCTGTTACAAAGCCCAATTTTGTGCATTCTGAAAATTTTCGCTAGATTTTGGCCAATATATCAGGAGAACATGAAGTGGAAAGAGGTATACTAAATTTCAGCTTCAAAGGCATCGCCTTAAAGTGGCAATTAAGAGGCGCAGGCCTTTCAAGAGACTTTCGAAAATTCTGCGTCTCTTCGTGAAACAGTCACTGTCTCGAAACACCTGCGCCACTTCTCGCTCCTTCGTTTGCTGTCCGGAGACGTTATATTGTTCCATCTCTTTCGACGGCATGTTATCCTGTTACAAAGTTCAACTTTGTGTATTCTCGATATTTTCGCCAGATTTTGGCCAATATATCAGGAGAAAATGAAGTGGAAAGAGGTATACTAAATTTCAGCTTCAAAGGCATCGCCTTAAAGTTGCAATTAAGAGGCGCAGGCCTTTCAAGAGGCGTTCGAAAATTCTGCGTTTCTTCGTTAAACAGTCACTGTCTCGAAACGTCTGCGCCACTTCTCGCTCTTTGATTTGTTCTCCGGAGACGTTACTTTGTGCCATCTCTATCGACGGCATGTTCTCCTGTTACAATGCCCAATTTTGTGCATTCGGAAAATTTTCGCCAGATTTTGGCCAATATATCAGGAGAACATGAAGTGGAAAGAGGTATACTAAATTTCAGCTTCAAAGGCATCGCCTTAAAGTTGCAATTAAGAGGCGCAGGCCTTTCAAGAGGCGTTCGAAAATTCTGCATCTCTTCGTTAAACAGTCACTGTCTCGAAACACCTGCGCCACTTCTCGCTCCTTGATTTGCTCTCCGGAGACGTTACTTTGTGCCATCTCTTTCGACGGCATGTTCTCCTGTTACAACGCCCAATTCTGTGCATTCTGAAAATTTTCACCAGATTTTGGCCAATATATCAGGAGAACATGAAGTGGAAAGAGGTATACTAAATTTCAGCTTCAAAGGTATCGCCTTAAAGTTGCAAATAAGAGGCGCAGGCCTTTCAAGAGGCGTTCGAAAATTGTGCGTGTCTTCGTTAAACAGTCACTGTCTCGAAACACCTGCGCCACTTCTCGCTACTTGATTTGCTCTCCGGAGACGTTACTTTGTGCCATCTTTTTCGACGGCATGTTCTCCTGTTACAAAGCCCAATGTTGTGCATTCTGAAAATTTTCGCTAGATTTTGGCCAATATATCAGGAGAACATGAAGTGGAAAGAGGTATACTAAATTTCAGCTTCAAAGGCATCGCCTTAAAGTTGCAATTAAGAGGCGCAGGCCTTTCAAGAGGCGTTCGAAAATTCTGCGTCTCTTCGTGAAACAGTCACTCTATCGAAACATCTGCGCCACATCTCGCTCTTTGATTTGCTCTTCGGAGACGTTACTTTGTGCCATCCCTTCGACGGCATGTTCTCCTGTTACAAAGCCCAATTTTGCGCAATCGGAAAATTTTCGCCAGATTTTGGCCAATATATCAGGAGAACATGAAGTGGAAAGAGGTATACTAAATTTCAGCTTCAAAGGCATCGCCTTAAAGTTGCAATTAAGAGGCGCAGGCCTTTCAAGAGGCGTTCGAAAATTCTGCGTCTCTTCGTGAAACAGTCACTGTCTCGAAACATCTGCGCCACTTCTCGCTTTTTGATTTGCTCTCCGGAGACGTTACTTTGTGCCATCTCTTTCGACGGCATGTTCTCCTGTTACAACGCCCAATTCTGTGCATTCTGAAAATTTTCGCCAGATTTTGGCCAATATATCAGGAGAACATGAAGTGGAAAGAGGTATACTAAATTTCAGCTTCAAAGGCATCGCCTTAAAGTTGCAAATAAGAGGCGCAGGCCTTTCAAGAGGCGTTCGATAATTCTGCGTCTCTTCGTGAAACAGTCACTGTCTCGAAACATCTGCGCCACTTCTCGCTCTTTGATTTGTTCTCCGGAGACGTTACTTTGTGCCATCTCTTTCGACGGCATGTTCTCCTGTTACAACGCCCAATTCTGTGCATTCTGAAAATTTTCGCCAGATTTTGGCCAATATATCAGGAGAAAATGAAGTGGAAAGAGGTATACTAAATTTCAGCTTCAAAGGCATCGCCTTAAAGTTGCAATTAAGAGGCGCAGGCCTTTCAAGAGGCGTTCGAAAATTCTGCGTGTCTTCGTTAAACAGTCACTGTCTTGAAACATCTGCGCCACTTCCCGCTCCTTGATTTGCTCTCGGGAGACGTTACTTTGTGCCATCTCTATCGACGGCATGTTCTCCTGTTACAAAGCCCAATTTTGCGCAATCGGAAAATTTTCGCCAGATTTTGGCCAATATATCAGGAGAACATGAAGTGGAATGAGGTATACTAAATTTCAGCTTCAAAGGCATCGCCTTAAAGTTGCAATGAAGAGGCGCAGGCCTTTCAAGAGGCGTTCGAAAATTGTGCGACTCTTCGTTAAACAGTCACTGTCTCGAAACACCTGCGCCACTTCTCGCTCTTTGATTTGATCTCCGGAGACATTACTTTGTTCCATCTCTTTCGACGGCATGTTCTCCTGTTACAAAGCCCAATTTTGTGCATTCTGAAAATTTTCGCTAGATTTTGGCCAATATATCAGGAGAACATGAAGTGGAAAGAGGCATACTAAATTTCAGCTTCAAAGGCATCGCCTTAAAGTTGCAATTAAGAGGCGCAGGCCTTTCAAGAGACTTTCGAAAATTCTGCGTCTCTTCGTGAAACAGTCACTGTCTCGAAACACCTGCGCCACTTCTCGCTCCTTCGTTTGCTGTCCGGAGACGTTATATTGCTCCATCTCTTTCGACGGCATGTTATCCTGTTACAAAGTTCAACTTTGTGTATTCTCGATATTTTCGCCAGATTTTGGCCAATATATCAGGAGAAAATGAAGTGGAAAGAGGTATACTAAATTTCAGCTTCAAAGGCATCGCCTTAAAGTTGCAATTAAGAGGCGCAGGCCTTTCAAGAGGCGTTCGAAAATTCTGCGTGTCTTCGTTAAACAGTCACTGTCTCGAAACACCTGCGCCACTTCTCGCTCCTTGATTTGCTCTCCGGAGACGTTACTTTGTGCCATCTCTATCGACGGCATGTTCTCCTGTTACAAAGCCCAATTTTGCGCAATCGGAAAATTTTCGCCAGATTTTGGCCAATATATCAGGAGAACATGAAGTGGAAAGAGGTATACTAAATTTCAGCTTCAAAGGCATCGCCTTAAAGTTGCAATTAAGAGGCGCAGGCCTTTCAAGAGGCGTTCGAAAATTCTGCGTCTCTTCGTGAAACAGTCACTGTCTCGAAACATCTGCGCCACTTCTCGCTTTTTGATTTGCTCTCCGGAGACGTTACTTTGTGCCATCTCTTTCGACGGCATGTTCTCCTGTTACAACGCCCAATTCTGTGCATTCTGAAAATTTTCGCCAGATTTTGGCCAATATATCAGGAGAACATGAAGTGGAAAGAGGTATACTAAATTTCAGCTTCAAAGGCATCGCCTTAAAGTTGCAAATAAGAGGCGCAGGCCTTTCAAGAGGCGTTCGATAATTCTGCGTCTCTTCGTGAAACAGTCACTGTCTCGAAACATCTGCGCCACTTCTCGCTCTTTGATTTGTTCTCCGGAGACGTTACTTTGTGCCATCTCTTTCGACGGCATGTTCTCCTGTTACAACGCCCAATTCTGTGCATTCTGAAAATTTTCGCCAGATTTTGGCCAATATATCAGGAGAAAATGAAGTGGAAAGAGGTATACTAAATTTCAGCTTCAAAGGCATCGCCTTAAAGTTGCAATTAAGAGGCGCAGGCCTTTCAAGAGGCGTTCGAAAATTCTGCGTGTCTTCGTTAAACAGTCACTGTCTTGAAACATCTGCGCCACTTCCCGCTCCTTGATTTGCTCTCGGGAGACGTTACTTTGTGCCATCTCTATCGACGGCATGTTCTCCTGTTACAAAGCCCAATTTTGCGCAATCGGAAAATTTTCGCCAGATTTTGGCCAATATATCAGGAGAACATGAAGTGGAATGAGGTATACTAAATTTCAGCTTCAAAGGCATCGCCTTAAAGTTGCAATGAAGAGGCGCAGGCCTTTCAAGAGGCGTTCGAAAATTGTGCGACTCTTCGTTAAACAGTCACTGTCTCGAAACACCTGCGCCACTTCTCGCTCTTTGATTTGATCTCCGGAGACATTACTTTGTTCCATCTCTTTCGACGGCATGTTCTCCTGTTACAAAGCCCAATTTTGTGCATTCTGAAAATTTTCGCTAGATTTTGGCCAATATATCAGGAGAACATGAAGTGGAAAGAGGCATACTAAATTTCAGCTTCAAAGGCATCGCCTTAAAGTTGCAATTAAGAGGCGCAGGCCTTTCAAGAGACTTTCGAAAATTCTGCGTCTCTTCGTGAAACAGTCACTGTCTCGAAACACCTGCGCCACTTCTCGCTCCTTCGTTTGCTGTCCGGAGACGTTATATTGTTCCATCTCTTTCGACGGCATGTTATCCTGTTACAAAGTTCAACTTTGTGTATTCTCGATATTTTCGCCAGATTTTGGCCAATATATCAGGAGAAAATGAAGTGGAAAGAGGTATACTAAATTTCAGCTTCAAAGGCATCGCCTTAAAGTTGCAATTAAGAGGCGCAGGCCTTTCAAGAGGCGTTCGAAAATTCTGCGTGTCTTCGTTAAACAGTCACTGTCTCGAAACACCTGCGCCACTTCTCGCTCCTTGATTTGCTCTCCGGAGACGTTACTTTGTGCCATCTCTATCGACGGCATGTTCTCCTGTTACAAAGCCCAATTTTGCGCAATCGGAAAATTTTCGCCAGATTTTGGCCAATATATCAGGAGAACATGAAGTGGAAAGAGGTATACTAAATTTCAGCTTCAAAGGCATCGCCTTAAAGTTGCAATTAAGAGGCGCAGGCCTTTCAAGAGGCGTTCGAAAATTCTGCGTCTCTTCGTGAAACAGTCACTGTCTCGAAACATCTGCGCCACTTCTCGCTTTTTGATTTGCTCTCCGGAGACGTTACTTTGTGCCATCTCTTTCGACGGCATGTTCTCCTGTTACAACGCCCAATTCTGTGCATTCTGAAAATTTTCGCCAGATTTTGGCCAATATATCAGGAGAACATGAAGTGGAAAGAGGTATACTAAATTTCAGCTTCAAAGGCATCGCCTTAAAGTTGCAAATAAGAGGCGCAGGCCTTTCAAGAGGCGTTCGATAATTCTGCGTCTCTTCGTGAAACAGTCACTGTCTCGAAACATCTGCGCCACTTCTCGCTCTTTGATTTGTTCTCCGGAGACGTTACTTTGTGCCATCTCTTTCGACGGCATGTTCTCCTGTTACAACGCCCAATTCTGTGCATTCTGAAAATTTTCGCCAGATTTTGGCCAATATATCAGGAGAAAATGAAGTGGAAAGAGGTATACTAAATTTCAGCTTCAAAGGCATCGCCTTAAAGTTGCAATTAAGAGGCGCAGGCCTTTCAAGAGGCGTTCGAAAATTCTGCGTGTCTTCGTTAAACAGTCACTGTCTTGAAACATCTGCGCCACTTCCCGCTCCTTGATTTGCTCTCGGGAGACGTTACTTTGTGCCATCTCTATCGACGGCATGTTCTCCTGTTACAAAGCCCAATTTTGCGCATTCTGAAAATTTTCGCTAGATTTTGGCCAATATATCAGGAGAACATGAAGTGGAAAGAGGTATACTAAATTTCAGCTTCAAAGGCATCGCCTTAAAGTTGCAATTAAGAGGCGCAGGCCTTTCAAGAGGCGTTCGAAAATTCTGCGTCTCTTCGTGAAACAGTCACTCTCTCGAAACATCTGCGCCACATCTCGCTCTTTGATTTGCTCTTCGGAGACGTTACTTTGTGCCATCTCTTTCGACGGCATGTTCTCCTGTTACAACGCCCAATTCTGTGCATTCTGAAAATTTTTGCTAGATTTTGGCCAATATATCAGGAGAACATGAAGTGGAAAGAGGTATACTAAATTTCAGCTTCAAAGGCATCGCCTTAAAGTTGCAAATAAGAGGCGCAGGCCTTTCAAGAGTCGATCGAAAATTCTGCGTTTCTTCGTTAAACAGTCACTGTCTCGAAACGTCTGCGCCACTTCTCGCTCTTTGATTTGTTCTCCGGAGACGTTACTTTGTGCCATCTCTATCGACGGCATGTTCTCCTGTTACAAAGCCCAATTTTGTGCATTCGGAAAATTTTCGCCAGATTTTGGCCAATATATCAGGAGAACATGAAGTGGAAAGAGGTATACTAAATTTCAGCTTCAAAGGCATCGCCTTAAAGTTGCAATTAAGAGGCGCAGGCCTTTCAAGAGGCGTTCGAAAATTCTGCATCTCTTCGTTAAACAGTCACTGTCTCGAAACACCTGCGCCACTTCTCGCTCCTTGATTTGCTCTCCGGAGACGTTACTTTGTGCCATCTCTTTCGACGGCATGTTCTCCTGTTACAATGCCCAATTCTGTGCATTCTGAAAATTTTCGCCAGATTTTGGCCAATATATCAGGAGAACATGAAGTGGAAAGAGGTATACTAAATTTCAGCTTCAAAGGCATCGCCTTAAAGTTGCCAATAAGAGGCGCAGGCCTTTCACGAGGCGTTCGAAAATTGTGCGACTCTTCGTTAAACAGTCACTGTCTCGAAACACCTGCGCCACTTCTCGCTCCTTGATTTGCTCTCCGGAGACGTTACTTTGTGCCATCTCTTTCGACGGCATGTTCTCCTGTTACAAAGCCCAATGTTGTGCATTCTGAAAATTTTCGCTAGATTTTGGCCAATATATCAGGAGAATATGAAGTGGAAAGAGGTATACTAAATTTCAGCTTCAAAGGCATCGCCTTAAAGTTGCAAATAAGAGGCGCAGGCCTTTCACGAGGCGTTCGAAAATTGTGCGACTCTTCGTTAAACAGTCACTGTCTCGAAACACCTGCGCCACTTCTCGCTCCTTGATTTGCTCTCCGGAGACGTTACTTTGTGCCATCTCTCTCGACGGCATGTTCTCCTGTTACAAAGCCCAATGTTGTGCATTCTGAAAATTTTCGCTAGATTTTGGCCAATATATCAGGAGAACATGAAGTGGAAAGAGGTATACTAAATTTCAGCTTCAAAGGCATCGCCTTAAAGTTGCAAATAAGAGGCGCAGGCCTTTCAAGAGTCGATCGAAAATTCTGCGTTTCTTCGTTAAACAGTCACTGTCTCGAAACGTCTGCGCCACTTCTCGCTCTTTGATTTGTTCTGCGGAGACGTTACTTTGTGCCATCTCTATCGACGGCATGTTCTCCTGTTACAAAGCCCAATTTTGTGCATTCGGAAAATTTTCGCCAGATTTTGGCCAATATATCAGGAGAACATGAAGTGGAAAGAGGTATACTAAATTTCAGCTTCAAAGGCATCGCCTTAAAGTTGCAATTAAGAGGCGCAGGCCTTTCAAGAGGCGTTCGAAAATTCTGCATCTCTTCGTTAAACAGTCACTGTCTCGAAACACCTGCGCCACTTCTCGCTCCTTGATTTGCTCTCCGGAGACGTTACTTTGTGCCATCTCTTTCGACGGCATGTTCTCCTGTTACAACGCCCAATTCTGTGCATTCTGAAAATTTTCGCCAGATTTTGGCCAATATATCAGGAGAACATGAAGTGGAAAGAGGTATACTAAATTTCAGCTTCAAAGGCATCGCCTTAAAGTTGCAAATAAGAGGCGCAGGCCTTTCAAGAGGCGTTCGAAAATTGTGCGACTCTTCGTTAAACAGTCACTGTCTCGAAACACCTGCGCCACTTCTCGCTACTTGATTTGCTCTCCGGAGACGTTACTTTGTGCCATCTTTTTCGACGGCATGTTCTCCTGTTACAAAGCCCAATGTTGTGCATTCTGAAAATTTTCGCTAGATTTTGGCCAATATATCAGGAGAACATGAAGTGGAAAGAGGTATACTAAATTTCAGCTTCAAAGGCATCGCCTTAAAGTTGCAATTAAGAGGCGCAGGCCTTTCAAGAGGCGTTCGAAAATTCTGCGTCTCTTCGTGAAACAGTCACTCTCTCGAAACATCTGCGCCACATCTCGCTCTTTGATTTGCTCTTCGGAGACGTTACTTTGTGCCATCTCTTTCGACGGCATGTTCTCCTGTTACAACGCCCAATTCTGTGCATTCTGAAAATTTTCGCCAGATTTTGGCCAATATATCAGGAGAACATGAAGTGGAAAGAGGTATACTAAATTTCAGCTTCAAAGGCATCGCCTTAAAGTTGCAAATAAGAGGCGCAGGCCTTTCAAGAGGCGTTCGAAAATTGTGCGACTCTTCGTTAAACAGTCACTGTCTCGAAACACCTGCGCCACTTCTCGCTACTTGATTTGCTCTCCGGAGACGTTACTTTGTGCCATCTTTTTCGACGGCATGTTCTCCTGTTACAAAGCCCAATGTTGTGCATTCTGAAAATTTTCGCTAGATTTTGGCCAATATATCAGGAGAACATGAAGTGGAAAGAGGTATACTAAATTTCAGCTTCAAAGGCATCGCCTTAAAGTTGCAATTAAGAGGCGCAGGCCTTTCAAGAGGCGTTCGAAAATTCTGCGTCTCTTCGTGAAACAGTCACTCTCTCGAAACATCTGCGCCACATCTCGCTCTTTGATTTGCTCTTCGGAGACGTTACTTTGTGCCATCTCTTTCGACGGCATGTTCTCCTGTTACAAAGCCCACTTCTGTGCATTCTGAAAATTTTTGCTAGATTTTGGCCAATATATCAGGAGAACATGAAGTGGAAAGAGGTATACTAAATTTCAGCTTCAAAGGCATCGCCTTAAAGTTGCAAATAAGAGGCGCAGGCCTTTCAAGAGTCGATCGAAAATTCTGCGTTTCTTCGTTAAACAGTCACTGTCTCGAAACGTCTGCGCCACTTCTCGCTCTTTGATTTGTTCTCCGGAGACGTTACTTTGTGCCATCTCTATCGACGGCATGTTCTCCTGTTACAAAGCCCAATTTTGTGCATTCGGAAAATTTTCGCCAGATTTTGGCCAATATATCAGGAGAACATGAAGTGGAAAGAGGTATACTAAATTTCAGCTTCAAAGGCATCGCCTTAAAGTTGCAATTAAGAGGCGCAGGCCTTTCAAGAGGCGTTCGAAAATTCTGCATCTCTTCGTTAAACAGTCACTGTCTCGAAACATCTGCGCCATATCTCTCTCTTTGATTTGTTCTCCGGAGACGTTACTTTGTGCCATCTCTTTCGACGGCATGTTCTACTGTTACAAAGCCCAATTTTGTGCATTCTGAAAATTTTTGCTAGATTTTGGCCAATATATCAGGAGAACATGAAGTCAAAAGAGGTATACTAAATTTCAGCTTCAAAGGCATCGCCTTAAAGTTGCAAATAGGAGGCGCAGGCCTTTCAAGAGGCTTTCGAAAATTCTGCGTCTGTTCGTGAAACAGTCACTGTCTCGAAACACCTGCGCCACTTCTCGCTCCTTGATTTGCTCTCCGGAGACGTTACTTTGTGCCATCTCTTTCGACGGCATGTTATCCTGTTACAAAGTTCAATTTTGTGCATTCTGAAAATTTTTGCTAGATTTTGGCCAATATATCAGGAGAACATGAAGTGGAAAGAGGTATACTAAATTTCAGCTTCAAAGGCATCGCCTTAAAGTTGCAAATAAGAGGCGCAGGCCTTTCAAGAGGCGTTCGAAAATTCTGCGTGTCTTCGTTAAACAGTCACTGTCTCGAAACATCAGCGCCACTTCGCTCTCTTTGATTTGCTCTCCGGAGACGTTACTTTGTGCCATCCCTTTCGACGGCATGTTCTCCTGTTACAAAGCCCAATTTTGTGCATTCTGAAAATTTTTGCTAGATTTTGGCCAATATATCAGGAGAACATGAAGTCAAAAGAGGTATACTAAATTTCAGCTTCAAAGGCATCGCCTTAAAGTTGCAAATAAGAGGCGCAGGCCTTTCAAGAGGCTTTCGAAAATTCTGCGTCTCTTCGTTAAACAGTCACTGTCTCGAAACATCTGCGCCACTTCTCGCTCATTGATTTGCCCTCCGGAGACGTTACTTTGTGCCATCCCTTTCGACGGCATGTTCTCCTGTTGCTAAGCCCAATTCTGTGGATTCTGAAAATTTTCGCCAGATTTTGGCCAATATATCAGGAGAACATGAAGTGGAAATAGGTATACTAAATTTCAGCTTCAAAGGCATCGCCTTGAAGTTGCAAATAAGAGGCGCAGGCCTTTCAAGAGGCGTTCGAAAATTCTGCGTTTCTTCGTTAATCAGTCACTGTCTCGAAACATCTGCGCCACATCTCTCTCTTTGATTTGCTCTCCGGAGACGTTACTTTGTGCCATCTCTTTCGACGGCATGTTCTCCTGTTACAAAGCCCAATTTTGTGCATTCTGAAAATTTTCGCCAGATTTTGGCCAATATATCAGGAGAACATGAAGTCAAAAGTGGTATACTAAATGTCAGCTTCAAAGGCATCGCCTTAAAGTTGCAAATAAGAGGCGCAGGCCTTTCAAGAGGCGTTCGAAAATTCTGCGTCTCTTCGTTAATCAGTCACTGTCTCGAAACATCTGCGCCATATCTCTCTCTTTGATTTGTTCTCCGGAGACGTTACTTTGTGCCATCTCTTTCGACGGCATGTTCTACTGTTACAAAGCCCAATTTTGTGCATTCTGAAAATTTTTGCTAGATTTTGGCCAATATATCAGGAGAACATGAAGTCAAAAGAGGTATACTAAATTTCAGCTTCAAAGGCATCGCCTTAAAGTTGCAAATAGGAGGCGCAGGCCTTTCAAGAGGCTTTCGAAAATTCTGCGTCTGTTCGTGAAACAGTCACTGTCTCGAAACACCTGCGCCACTTCTCGCTCTTTGATTTGTTCTCCGGAGACGTTACTTTGTGCCATCTCTATCGACGGCATGTTCTCCTGTTACAAAGCCCAATTTTGTGCATTCGGAAAATTTTCGCCAGATTTTGGCCAATATATCAGGAGAACATGAAGTGGAAAGAGGTATACTAAATTTCAGCTTCAAAGGCATCGCCTTAAAGTTGCAATTAAGAGGCGCAGGCCTTTCAAGAGGCGTTCGAAAATTCTGCATCTCTTCGTTAAACAGTCACTGTCTCGAAACACCTGCGCCACTTCTCGCTCCTTGATTTGCTCTCCGGAGACGTTACTTTGTGCCATCTCTTTCGACGGCATGTTCTCCTGTTACAATGCCCAATTCTGTGCATTCTGAAAATTTTCGCCAGATTTTGGCCAATATATCAGGAGAACATGAAGTGGAAAGAGGTATACTAAATTTCAGCTTCAAAGGCATCGCCTTAAAGTTGCCAATAAGAGGCGCAGGCCTTTCACGAGGCGTTCGAAAATTGTGCGACTCTTCGTTAAACAGTCACTGTCTCGAAACACCTGCGCCACTTCTCGCTCCTTGATTTGCTCTCCGGAGACGTTACTTTGTGCCATCTCTTTCGACGGCATGTTCTCCTGTTACAAAGCCCAATGTTGTGCATTCTGAAAATTTTCGCTAGATTTTGGCCAATATATCAGGAGAATATGAAGTGGAAAGAGGTATACTAAATTTCAGCTTCAAAGGCATCGCCTTAAAGTTGCAAATAAGAGGCGCAGGCCTTTCACGAGGCGTTCGAAAATTGTGCGACTCTTCGTTAAACAGTCACTGTCTCGAAACACCTGCGCCACTTCTCGCTCCTTGATTTGCTCTCCGGAGACGTTACTTTGTGCCATCTCTCTCGACGGCATGTTCTCCTGTTACAAAGCCCAATGTTGTGCATTCTGAAAATTTTCGCTAGATTTTGGCCAATATATCAGGAGAACATGAAGTGGAAAGAGGTATACTAAATTTCAGCTTCAAAGGCATCGCCTTAAAGTTGCAAATAAGAGGCGCAGGCCTTTCAAGAGTCGATCGAAAATTCTGCGTTTCTTCGTTAATCAGTCACTGTCTCGAAACATCTGCGCCACATCTCTCTCTTTGATTTGCTCTCCGGAGACGTTACTTTGTGCCATCTCTTTCGACGGCATGTTCTCCTGTTACAAAGCCCAATTTTGTGCATTCTGAAAATTTTCGCCAGATTTTGGCCAATATATCAGGAGAACATGAAGTCAAAAGTGGTATACTAAATGTCAGCTTCAAAGGCATCGCCTTAAAGTTGCAAATAAGAGGCGCAGGCCTTTCAAGAGGCGTTCGAAAATTCTGCGTCTCTTCGTTAATCAGTCACTGTCTCGAAACATCTGCGCCATATCTCTCTCTTTGATTTGTTCTCCGGAGACGTTACTTTGTGCCATCTCTTTCGACGGCATGTTCTACTGTTACAAAGCCCAATTTTGTGCATTCTGAAAATTTTTGCTAGATTTTGGCCAATATATCAGGAGAACATGAAGTCAAAAGAGGTATACTAAATTTCAGCTTCAAAGGCATCGCCTTAAGGGGGGAACCTTATGTAAATGGTCTGTTTTTCAAGAATTTTTTTTTGGAAAATGTAATGCGCAGATTGATTTAAAATTTGAAATACCATTTATTAACGTTATAATGTAAAAAAATATATTTTTTATAAATTTTAATTGTTAATAATAATGGTGCAATGGCGGCTTGAAAATGGCATCCTGTAAATTCGCCGTGCAGTGTACAATGCACAAAAATGATCTGAAACAAAAAAATCAAAATGGAATAGTTACTTTATGCAAAAACGCTCAGCATGACATTTTTCTTTTATTAAAATTTTCAAAATTGCAAAAATGGCGAAGTTTTGAAGAAAGAAACGGATTTTCGGTTATGAACAATTGTTAATAACAATATTTTACATAAAAAATAAAGAAATCGGAGCTCGTCATGCTGAGGCCAATTATTTATAGAATATATATGCCAAGTTTCATAAAAATCGAGTAATTAGTTTTTGAGCTACGTTGCACGGCATGCGAAATTTTGCGTTTCGAGAAAAATGCGTTTAAAATTTGAGTAACAGAAAAATCGTAATTCATTTTGACTTACCGCAGTTTTTTGTTAATCTGCGATTCCAGGGCCATAAAATAGATCTTCCTCTTCTTCAAAAACTTGTAACTCAGCCGTTTTTTCTTCTTTTCGAGAAGCACAAGCCTCTTTGGCCCAAGGAAGGCTGCGGCGCTCCTGCTGTTGAATACGGCGTTTGTCCTCATTTTCGGCAAACCTTTTGCTCTGCTGTCCAATTACTATGCTAAGTTGTTGCATTGTTTGAAGGACAAACGAAAATCCTTCGTTAAACAGGCCGGCAGCCAAAAAAGCAGCTATTTCAACAATTTTAATACCGCAGTTGAGATGTTTAGGTGCTAAACGCCAAACGATAGCGTTAAAGCTCTCGTTAGCATTTTGCGTATGTCCACCTAAACATCTCTCTAACAAATCATCCCGTGACAAGTCTTCATAAATTGGGCGAATATGTTTTTGTACATCTTCGTGTAATGGAGGTGGATGATCAAATTCTTGCCCCGAGGCTTGTGCGACGCGCCACTTACACCACGAATCGGCGCCGGGGGGACAATCGTCGTGCTGCGGTTTTTTATTTGTCGAAGATAGGTGATGAAATGTTGCCATTATCGCCTTTCTCATCTCAATCACAGAATCACTGTTACGCCTAATAGCGAGACCGTAGTATTTTGTTAATTTTTTTATTAACACGTCTGTCAGTTTTCCTTTTCCTCCTAATTTTGCACTCTTTTTTACATTGCGCAACCGACTGCCCATCCTCTTTTCCACATGTCCAATGCACTCGTTCTTTTTAATTTTGAAATTATGACCATACGGTTCAATATCGAGTATAGCCTTGAACGTCTTAGCGTCACCGTCTCCTATATAATTACTGTAGCGTACTCCGTGTAATTCTTCAGAGCGAAGAAACATTTCAACTACAGCATCTACTTCCATCTTACCCGAAGACCCACTGTGATTTACTGCACAATGCCCATCTTCTTTGTGCTCTAAATATTCGGGATTCTTTTTATCGTTTTTATAAAACGTACATATTTGGCAGTAGCTACTTTTCACCAATAAATCGATGACTTTCCCCGTGTTATAACCGATGAGCGTCGTTACACCGTAGTGTGAAGAAAATCCTCGCTTTTTCCAAGAGCCGTCTCCAGATACTTTGAGTCTTGTCAAGGGTTGTTCCTTTTTTTCATTCAATTGTTTTTCTTGTTCAACAGCTTTGTGACACGTGTCATTATACATTTTTTGCGCTGCGGTATGTATATGCTGTATAATGCCGTCATAAGCACTTACACTCAATTCACAGCCTAAATCCATCATGCCGCAAAATATATTTATTCCTTTACGTGCCACGCCTAGTAAACGCATCACAAACACAATTCTGCGGTTAATTTCGAAACTATTATTTAGAAATGGTCCCGAATTGATTAAAACAGTTCCACACGCACATGTAACGGCGATTTTAAAACCTAATCCACGGCTGCCTGTTTCTCCATATGTTTGTTTTTGTTTACACGTTTTGCACACAGAAATATCTGATATTGCACTAAAAACACTTATGAATTCTATAATTCGGTAACAATGTGTAAAATTAATAATTACATCTGCCGACGTAGCTTTTATTTTCTTAGCAGAAGAGCTCGTTCCTTCGCCTCCGCTCGTCTTTTCACTTTCTATCTCAGCACTCTTAAATTCGAATTTTTTAGGAGCTTTTCGCCGTCTGGGACGATTCGGACGATAATTTGGATTATTATCTTGCAGCTTTCGACTCATTTTCAATTTATTCGTATATATTCGTATAAGGCTCTGTAAACGACCGATTTCACTCAAGAGACGCTGCTGAACTGACAATGAGCGAGGACCCCTCGCCGAAGGGGCATCTTTTTCAAAACCGTTATACACACAAATGTACACGTATAGACGCCGAAAAAGGCAGTGCTATGGTGGGTCTAACAACTGGTGTACATTAGTATAGGTTTTAACACAGTTAGAAGGGACAGAAAGGCCGAGCGCCCGACGAAGGCCGACTACCTGAGCCGCTCCGCCCAATACAACCGTTCACTTTATTTTGAAAATAACGTACAAGAACATCTCTGATCACTTTCTAACTTTTCTACCGTATTCCTGAGGAAATTTCCTATCGATTTAAACAAAAAAAAAAAAATGTTCAAAAATTTCATTTTACACAAGGTTCCCCCCTTAAAGTTGCAAATAGGAGGCGCAGGCCTTTCAAGAGGCTTTCGAAAATTCTGCGTCTGTTCGTGAAACAGTCACTGTCTCGAAACACCTGCGCCACTTCTCGCTCTTTGATTTGTTCTCCGGAGACGTTACTTTGTGCCATCTCTATCGACGGCATGTTCTCCTGTTACAAAGCCCAATTTTGTGCATTCGGAAAATTTTCGCCAGATTTTGGCCAATATATCAGGAGAACATGAAGTGGAAAGAGGTATACTAAATTTCAGCTTCAAAGGCATCGCCTTAAAGTTGCAATTAAGAGGCGCAGGCCTTTCAAGAGGCGTTCGAAAATTCTGCATCTCTTCGTTAAACAGTCACTGTCTCGAAACACCTGCGCCACTTCTCGCTCCTTGATTTGCTCTCCGGAGACGTTACTTTGTGCCATCTCTTTCGACGGCATGTTCTCCTGTTACAATGCCCAATTCTGTGCATTCTGAAAATTTTCGCCAGATTTTGGCCAATATATCAGGAGAACATGAAGTGGAAAGAGGTATACTAAATTTCAGCTTCAAAGGCATCGCCTTAAAGTTGCAAATAAGAGGCGCAGGCCTTTCAAGAGGCGTTCGAAAATTGTGCGACTCTTCGTTAAACAGTCACTGTCTCGAAACACCTGCGCCACTTCTCGCTACTTGATTTGCTCTCCGGAGACGTTACTTTGTGCCATCTTTTTCGACGGCATGTTCTCCTGTTACAAAGCCCAATGTTGTGCATTCTGAAAATTTTCGCTAGATTTTGGCCAATATATCAGGAGAACATGAAGTGGAAAGAGGTATACTAAATTTCAGCTTCAAAGGCATCGCCTTAAAGTTGCAATTAAGAGGCGCAGGCCTTTCAAGAGGCGTTCGAAAATTCTGCGTCTCTTCGTGAAACAGTCACTCTCTCGAAACATCTGCGCCACATCTCGCTCTTTGATTTGCTCTTCGGAGACGTTACTTTGTGCCATCTCTTTCGACGGCATGTTCTCCTGTTACAACGCCCAATTCTGTGCATTCTGAAAATTTTCGCCAGATTTTGGCCAATATATCAGGAGAACATGAAGTGGAAAGAGGTATACTAAATTTCAGCTTCAAAGGCATCGCCTTAAAGTTGCAAATAAGAGGCGCAGGCCTTTCAAGAGGCGTTCGAAAATTGTGCGACTCTTCGTTAAACAGTCACTGTCTCGAAACACCTGCGCCACTTCTCGCTACTTGATTTGCTCTCCGGAGACGTTACTTTGTGCCATCTTTTTCGACGGCATGTTCTCCTGTTACAAAGCCCAATGTTGTGCATTCTGAAAATTTTCGCTAGATTTTGGCCAATATATCAGGAGAACATGAAGTGGAAAGAGGTATACTAAATTTCAGCTTCAAAGGCATCGCCTTAAAGTTGCAATTAAGAGGCGCAGGCCTTTCAAGAGGCGTTCGAAAATTCTGCGTCTCTTCGTGAAACAGTCACTCTCTCGAAACATCTGCGCCACATCTCGCTCTTTGATTTGCTCTTCGGAGACGTTACTTTGTGCCATCTCTTTCGACGGCATGTTCTCCTGTTACAAAGCCCACTTCTGTGCATTCTGAGAATTTTTGCTAGATTTTGGCCAATATATCAGGAGAACATGAAGTGGAAAGAGGTATACTAAATTTCAGCTTCAAAGGCATCGCCTTAAAGTTGCAAATAAGAGGCGCAGGCCTTTCAAGAGTCGATCGAAAATTCTGCGTTTCTTCGTTAAACAGTCACTGTCTCGAAACGTCTGCGCCACTTCTCGCTCTTTGATTTGTTCTCCGGAGACGTTACTTTGTGCCATCTCTATCGACGGCATGTTCTCCTGTTACAAAGCCCAATTTTGTGCATTCGGAAAATTTTCGCCAGATTTTGGCCAATATATCAGGAGAACATGAAGTGGAAAGAGGTATACTAAATTTCAGCTTCAAAGGCATCGCCTTAAAGTTGCAATTAAGAGGCGCAGGCCTTTCAAGAGGCGTTCGAAAATTCTGCATCTCTTCGTTAAACAGTCACTGTCTCGAACACCTGCGCCACTTCTCGCTCCTTGATTTGCTCTCCGGAGACGTTACTTTGTGCCATCTCTTTCGACGGCATGTTCTCCTGTTACAAAGCCCAATGTTGTGCATTCTGAAAATTTTCGCTAGATTTTGACCAATATATCAGGAGAACATGAAGTGGAAAGAGGTATACTAAATTTCAGCTTCAAAGGCATCGCCTTAAAGTTGCAATTAAGAGGCGCAGGCCTTTCAAGAGGCTTTCGAAAATTCTGCGTCTCTTCGTGAAACAGTCACTGTCTCGAAACCCCTGCGCCACTTCTCGCTCCTTCGTTTGCTGTCCGGAGACGTTATATTGTTCCATCTCTTTCGACGGCATGTTATCCTGTTACAAAGTTCAATTTTGTGCATTCTGAAAATTTTTGCTAGATTTTGGCCAATATATCAGGAGAACATGAAGTGGAAAGAGGTATACTAAATTTCAGCTTCAAAGGCATCGCCTTAAAGTTGCAAATAAGAGGCGCAGGCCTTTCAAGAGGCGTTCGAAAATTCTGCGTGTCTTCGTTAAACAGTCACTGTCTCGAAACATCAGCGCCACTTCGCTCTCTTTGATTTGCTCTCCGGAGACGTTACTTTGTGCCATCCCTTTCGACGGCATGTTCTCCTGTTACAAAGCCCAATTTTGTGCATTCTGAAAATTTTTGCTAGATTTTGGCCAATATATCAGGAGAACATGAAGTCAAAAGAGGTATACTAAATTTCAGCTTCAAAGGCATCGCCTTAAAGTTGCAAATAGGAGGCGCAGGCCTTTCAAGAGGCTTTCGAAAATTCTGCGTCTGTTCGTGAAACAGTCACTGTCTCGAAACACCTGCGCCACTTCTCGCTCTTTGATTTGTTCTCCGGAGACGTTACTTTGTGCCATCTCTATCGACGGCATGTTCTCCTGTTACAAAGCCCAATTTTGTGCATTCGGAAAATTTTCGCCAGATTTTGGCCAATATATCAGGAGAACATGAAGTGGAAAGAGGTATACTAAATTTCAGCTTCAAAGGCATCGCCTTAAAGTTGCAATTAAGAGGCGCAGGCCTTTCAAGAGGCGTTCGAAAATTCTGCATCTCTTCGTTAAACAGTCACTGTCTCGAAACACCTGCGCCACTTCTCGCTCCTTGATTTGCTCTCCGGAGACGTTACTTTGTGCCATCTCTTTCGACGGCATGTTCTCCTGTTACAATGCCCAATTCTGTGCATTCTGAAAATTTTCGCCAGATTTTGGCCAATATATCAGGAGAACATGAAGTGGAAAGAGGTATACTAAATTTCAGCTTCAAAGGCATCGCCTTAAAGTTGCCAATAAGAGGCGCAGGCCTTTCACGAGGCGTTCGAAAATTGTGCGACTCTTCGTTAAACAGTCACTGTCTCGAAACACCTGCGCCACTTCTCGCTCCTTGATTTTGCTCTCCGGAGACGTTACTTTGTGCCATCTCTTTCGACGGCATGTTCTCCTGTTACAAAGCCCAATGTTGTGCATTCTGAAAATTTTCGCTAGATTTTGGCCAATATATCAGGAGAATATGAAGTGGAAAGAGGTATACTAAATTTCAGCTTCAAAGGCATCGCCTTAAAGTTGCAAATAAGAGGCGCAGGCCTTTCACGAGGCGTTCGAAAATTGTGCGACTCTTCGTTAAACAGTCACTGTCTCGAAACACCTGCGCCACTTCTCGCTCCTTGATTTGCTCTCCGGAGACGTTACTTTGTGCCATCTCTCTCGACGGCATGTTCTCCTGTTACAAAGCCCAATGTTGTGCATTCTGAAAATTTTCGCTAGATTTTGGCCAATATATCAGGAGAACATGAAGTGGAAAGAGGTATACTAAATTTCAGCTTCAAAGGCATCGCCTTAAAGTTGCAAATAAGAGGCGCAGGCCTTTCAAGAGTCGATCGAAAATTCTGCGTTTCTTCGTTAATCAGTCACTGTCTCGAAACATCTGCGCCACATCTCTCTCTTTGATTTGCTCTCCGGAGACGTTACTTTGTGCCATCTCTTTCGACGGCATGTTCTCCTGTTACAAAGCCCAATTTTGTGCATTCTGAAAATTTTCGCCAGATTTTGGCCAATATATCAGGAGAACATGAAGTCAAAAGTGGTATACTAAATGTCAGCTTCAAAGGCATCGCCTTAAAGTTGCAAATAAGAGGCGCAGGCCTTTCAAGAGGCGTTCGAAAATTCTGCGTCTCTTCGTTAATCAGTCACTGTCTCGAAACATCTGCGCCATATCTCTCTCTTTGATTTGTTCTCCGGAGACGTTACTTTGTGCCATCTCTTTCGACGGCATGTTCTACTGTTACAAAGCCCAATTTTGTGCATTCTGAAAATTTTTGCTAGATTTTGGCCAATATATCAGGAGAACATGAAGTCAAAAGAGGTATACTAAATTTCAGCTTCAAAGGCATCGCCTTAAAGTTGCAAATAGGAGGCGCAGGCCTTTCAAGAGGCTTTCGAAAATTCTGCGTCTGTTCGTGAAACAGTCACTGTCTCGAAACACCTGCGCCACTTCTCGCTCTTTGATTTGTTCTCCGGAGACGTTACTTTGTGCCATCTCTATCGACGGCATGTTCTCCTGTTACAAAGCCCAATTTTGTGCATTCGGAAAATTTTCGCCAGATTTTGGCCAATATATCAGGAGAACATGAAGTGGAAAGAGGTATACTAAATTTCAGCTTCAAAGGCATCGCCTTAAAGTTGCAATTAAGAGGCGCAGGCCTTTCAAGAGGCGTTCGAAAATTCTGCATCTCTTCGTTAAACAGTCACTGTCTCGAAACACCTGCGCCACTTCTCGCTCCTTGATTTGCTCTCCGGAGACGTTACTTTGTGCCATCTCTTTCGACGGCATGTTCTCCTGTTACAATGCCCAATTCTGTGCATTCTGAAAATTTTCGCCAGATTTTGGCCAATATATCAGGAGAACATGAAGTGGAAAGAGGTATACTAAATTTCAGCTTCAAAGGCATCGCCTTAAAGTTGCCAATAAGAGGCGCAGGCCTTTCACGAGGCGTTCGAAAATTGTGCGACTCTTCGTTAAACAGTCACTGTCTCGAAACACCTGCGCCACTTCTCGCTCCTTGATTTGCTCTCCGGAGACGTTACTTTGTGCCATCTCTTTCGACGGCATGTTCTCCTGTTACAAAGCCCAATGTTGTGCATTCTGAAAATTTTCGCCAGATTTTGGCCAATATATCAGGAGAACATGAAGTGGAAAGAGGTATACTAAATTTCAGCTTCAAAGGCATCGCCTTAAAGTTGCAATTAAGAGGCGCAGGCCTTTCAAGAGGCGTTCGAAAATTCTGCATCTCTTCGTTAAACAGTCACTGTCTCGAAAAACCTGCGCCACTTCTCGCTCCTTGATTTGCTCTCCGGAGACGTTACTTTGTGCCATCTCTTTCGACGGCATGTTCTCCTGTTACAATGCCCAATTCTGTGCATTCTGAAAATTTTCGCCAGATTTTGGCCAATATATCAGGAGAACATGAAGTGGAAAGAGGTATACTAAATTTCAGCTTCAAAGGCATCGCCTTAAAGTTGCCAATAAGAGGCGCAGGCCTTTCACGAGGCGTTCGAAAATTGTGCGACTCTTCGTTAAACAGTCACTGTCTCGAAACACCTGCGCCACTTCTCGCTCCTTGATTTGCTCTCCGGAGACGTTACTTTGTGCCATCTCTTTCGACGGCATGTTCTCCTGTTACAAAGCCCAATGTTGTGCATTCTGAAAATTTTCGCTAGATTTTGGCCAATATATCAGGAGAATATGAAGTGGAAAGAGGTATACTAAATTTCAGCTTCAAAGGCATCGCCTTAAAGTTGCAAATAAGAGGCGCAGGCCTTTCACGAGGCGTTCGAAAATTGTGCGACTCTTCGTTAAACAGTCACTGTCTCGAAACACCTGCGCCACTTCTCGCTCCTTGATTTGCTCTCCGGAGACGTTACTTTGTGCCATCTCTCTCGACGGCATGTTCTCCTGTTACAAAGCCCAATGTTGTGCATTCTGAAAATTTTCGCTAGATTTTGGCCAATATATCAGGAGAACATGAAGTGGAAAGAGGTATACTAAATTTCAGCTTCAAAGGCATCGCCTTAAAGTTGCAAATAAGAGGCGCAGGCCTTTCAAGAGTCGATCGAAAATTCTGCGTTTCTTCGTTAAACAGTCACTGTCTCGAAACGTCTGCGCCACTTCTCGCTCTTTGATTTGTTCTGCGGAGACGTTACTTTGTGCCATCTCTATCGACGGCATGTTCTCCTGTTACAAAGCCCAATTTTGTGCATTCGGAAAATTTTCGCCAGATTTTGGCCAATATATCAGGAGAACATGAAGTGGAAAGAGGTATACTAAATTTCAGCTTCAAAGGCATCGCCTTAAAGTTGCAATTAAGAGGCGCAGGCCTTTCAAGAGGCGTTCGAAAATTCTGCATCTCTTCGTTAAACAGTCACTGTCTCGAACACCTGCGCCACTTCTCGCTC
>NW_027485444.1:0-38009 GCF_050908995.1 Andrena cerasifolii
TTTATTTACCTTTTTTCCCCTCTATTTATTTACCTCTTTTGTTTTCTCTATTTATTTACCTATTTTTTCTCTAGATAATTTACCTATTTTTTCTATATTTATTTACCTATTCTTTCTCTATTTATTTTCCAATTTTTTCTCTATTCATTTACTTTTTTCTATTTATTTACCTCTTTCTTTCTCTAATTTATACACCTATATTTTCTATATTTATTTACCTGTTTTTCTCTATTAATTTACCTATTTTTTCTCTAGTTATTTACCTCTTTTTTCTGTATTTATTTACCTACTTTGTTTTCTCTACTTCATGACCTATTTTTCACAATTTCTTTATCTATTTTTTTCTCTAATTTATTTACAATTTTTTTCTCTGTTTATTTACCTATTTTTTCCTCTAATTTATTTATCTATTTTTTCCTCTAATTTATTTACCTATTTTCTCTCTACCTAATTTACCTATTTTTCTCTATTTATTTCCCTATTTTTTCTCTAGTTTATTTACCTCTATTTTCTGTATTTATTTACCTACTTTGTTTTCTCTACTTCATTACCTATTTTTCTCTGTTTATTTACCTATTTTTTCCTCTAATTTATTTACCTATTTTTTATTTACCTTTTTTCCTTTGGTTTATTTACCTATTTTTCTCTATTTATACACCTATTTTTTCTCTACCTAATTTACCTATTTTTCTGTATTTATTTACCTATTTTTTTATCTATTTATTTACCTCTTTTGTTTTCTCTATTTATTTACCTATTTTTCTCTAGATAATTTACCTATTTTTTCTCTGTTTATTTACCTACTTTTTCTCTATTATATTTACCTACCTTTTCTCTATTTATTTACCTATTCTTCTCTATATATTTACCTATTTCTCTCTCTCATTTACTTACGTATTTTTCTCTGCTTATTTACCTATTTTTTCCTCTAATTTATTTACATATTTTTTATTTACCTTTTTTTCTTTGGTTTATTTACCTATTTTTCTCTATTTATACACCTATTTTTTCTCTAGCTAATTTACCTATTTTTCTGTATTTATTTACCTTTTTCGTTTTCTCTAATTATTTACCTCTTTTGTTTTCTCTAGTTATTTACCTCTTTTTTCTGTATTTATTTACCTACTTTGTTTTCTCTACTTCATTACCTATTTTTCTCTATTTATTTACCTATTCTTCTCTAGTTATTTACCTCTTTTTCTGTATTTATTTACCTCTTTCGTTTTCTCTAATTATTTACCTCTTTTGTTTTCTCTAGTTATTTACCTCTTTTTTTTGTATTTATTTACCTACTTTGTTTTCTCTACTTCATTACCTATTTTTCTCTATTTATTTGCCTATTTTTTTCTCTAAATTATTTACCTATTTTTCTCTATTTATTTACCTATTTTCTGTATTTATTTACCTCCTTTGTATTCTCTACTTCATTACCTATTTTTCACTATTTCTTTATCTATTTTTTTCTCTAATTTATTTACAAATTTTTTCTTTGTTTATTTACCTATTTTTTCTCTATTTATTTACCTCTTTCGTTTTCTCTATTTATTTACCTATTTTTCTCTAGATAATTTACCTATTTTTTCTCTATTTATTTACCTATTCTTCTCTAGTTATTTACCTCTTTTTCTGTATTTATTTGCCTACTTTGTTTTCTCTACTTCATTACCTATTTTTCTCTATTTATTTGCATATTATTTTCTCTAAATTATTTACCTATTTTTCTCTATTTATTTACCTATTTTCTGTATTTATTTACCTCCTTTGTATTCTCTACTTCATTACCTATTTTTCACAATTTCTTTATCTATTTTTTCTCTAATTTATTTACAAATTTTTTCTCTGTTTATTTACCTATTCTTCTTTACTTATTTACCTCTTTTTTCTCTAATTTATTTACCTATTTTTCTCTATTTATTTACCTCCTTTGTTTTCTCTATTTATTTACCTTTTTACCCTCTATTTATTTACCTATTTTTTTTAATTAGATATTTTTCTCTATTTATACACCTATTTTTTCTCTACTTTATTTACCTCTTTTTCTGTATTTATTTACCTACTTTGTTTTCTCTACTACATTACCTATTTTTCTCTGTTTATTTACCTATTTTTCCCTCTAATTTATTTATCTATTTCTTTCTCTAATTTATTTACCTATTTTTCTCTATTTATTTACCTCCTTTGTTTTCTCTATTTATTTACCTTTTTTCCCCTCTATTTATTTACCTCTTTTGTTTTCTCTATTTATTTACCTATTTTTCTCTAGATAATTTACCTATTTTTTCTATATTTATTTACCTATTTTTCTCTATTTATTTTCCAATTTTGTCTCTATTCATTTACTTTTTTCTATTTATTTACCTCTTTCTTTCTCTAATTTATACACCTATATTTTCTCTATTTATTTACCTGTTTTTCTCTATTTATTTACCTATTTTTTCTCTAGTTATTTACCTCTTTTTTCTGTATTTATTTACCTACTTTGTTTTCTCTACTTCATTACCTATTTTTCACAATTTCTTTATCTATTTTTTTCTCTAATTTATTTACAAATTTTTTCTCTGTTTATTTACCTATTTTTCCTCTACTTTATTTATCTATTTTTTTCTCTAATTTATTTACCTATTTTTCTCTATTTATTTACCTCCTTTGTTTTCTCTATTTATTTACCTTTTTTCCCCTCTATTTATTTACCTCTTTTGTTTTCCCTATTTATTTACCTATTTTTCTCTAGATAATTTACCTATTTTTTCTATATTTATTTACCTATTTTTTCTCTATTTATTTTCCAATTTTGTCTCTATTCATTTACTTTTTTCTATTTATTTACCTCTTTCTTTCTCTAATTTATACACCTATATTTTCTCTATTTATTTACCTGTTTTTCTCTATTTATTTACCTATTTTTTCTCTAGTTATTTACCTCTTTTTTCTGTATTTATTTACCTACTTTGTTTTCTCTACTCCATTACCTATTTTTCACAATTCCTTTATCTATTTTTTTCTCTAATTTATTTACAAATTTTTTCTCTGTTTATTTACCTATTTTTTCCTCTAATTTATTTATCTATTTTTTTCTCTAATTTATTTACCTATTTTTTCTCTACCTAATTTACCTATTTTTTCCTCTAATTTATTTATTTTTTTTTTCTCTAATTTATTTACCTATTTTTTCTCTATTTATTTACGTCCTTTGTTTTCTCTATTTATTTACCTTTTTTCCCCTCTATTTATTTACCTCTTTTGTTTTCTCTATTTATTTACCTATTTTTTCTCTAGATAATTTACCTATTTTTTCTATATTTATTTACCTATTCTTTCTCTATTTAATTTCCAATTTTTTCTCTATTCATTTACTTTTTTCTATTTATTTACCTCTTTCTTTCTCTAATTTATACACCTATATTTTCTATATTTATTTACCTGTTTATCTCTATTTATTTACCTATTTTTTCTCTAGTTATTTACCTCTTTTTTCTGTATTTATTTACCTACTTTGTTTTCTCTACTTCATGACCTATTTTTCACAATTTCTTTATCTATTTTTTTCTCTAATTTATTTACAATTTTTTTCTCTGTTTATTTACCTATTTTTTCCTCTAATTTATTTATCTATTTTTTCCTCTAATTTATTTACCTATTTTCTCTCTACCTAATTTACCTATTTTTCTCTATTTATTTCCCTATTTTTTCTCTAGTTTATTTACCTCTATTTTCTGTATTTATTTACCTACTTTGTTTTCTCTACTTCATTACCTATTTTTCTCTGTTTATTTACCTATTTTTTCCTCTAATTTATTTACCTATTTTTTATTTACCTTTTTTCCTTTGGTTTATTTACCTATTTTTCTCTATTTATACACCTATTTTTTCTCTACCTAATTTACCTATTTTTCTGTATTTATTTACCTATTTTTTTATCTATTTATTTACCTCTTTTGTTTTCTCTATTTATTTACCTATTTTTCTCTAGATAATTTACCTATTTTTTCTCTGTTTATTTACCTACTTTTTCTCTATTATATTTACCTACCTTTTCTCTATTTATTTACCTATTCTTCTCTATATATTTACCTATTTCTCTCTCTCATTTATTTACGTATTTTTCTCTGCGTATTTACCTATTTTTTCCTCTAATTTATTTACATATTTTTTATTTACCTTTTTTTCTTTGGTTTATTTACCTATTTTTCTCTATTTATACACCTATTTTTTCTCTAGCTAATTTACCTATTTTTCTGTATTTATTTACCTTTTTCGTTTTCTCTAATTATTTACCTCTTTTGTTTTCTCTAGTTATTTACCTCTTTTTTCTGTATTTATTTACCTACTTTGTTTTCTCTACTTCATTACCTATTTTTCTCTATTTATTTACCTATTCTTCTCTAGTTATTTACCTCTTTTTCTGTATTTATTTACCTCTTTCGTTTTCTCTAATTATTTACCTCTTTTGTTTTCTCTAGTTATTTACCTCTTTTTTCTGTATTTATTTACCTACTTTGTTTTCTCTACTTCATTACCTATTTTTCTCTATTTATTTGCCTATTTTTTTCTCTAAATTATTTACCTATTTTTCTCTATTTATTTACCTATTTTCTGTATTTATTTACCTCCTTTGTATTCTCTACTTCATTACCTATTTTTCACTATTTCTTTATCTATTTTTTTCTCTAATTTATTTACAAATTTTTTCTTTGTTTATTTACCTATTTTTTCTCTATTTATTTACCTCTTTCGTTTTCTCTATTTATTTACCTATTTTTCTCTAGATAATTTACCTATTTTTTCTCTATTTATTTACCTATTCTTCTCTAGTTATTTACCTCTTTTTCTGTATTTATTTGCCTACTTTGTTTTCTCTACTTCATTACCTATTTTTCTCTATTTATTTGCATATTATTTTCTCTAAATTATTTACCTATTTTTCTCTATTTATTTACCTATTTTCTGTATTTATTTACCTCCTTTGTATTCTCTACTTCATTACCTATTTTTCACAATTTCTTTATCTATTTTTTCTCTAATTTATTTACAAATTTTTTCTCTGTTTATTTACCTATTCTTCTTTACTTATTTACCTCTTTTTTCTCTAATTTATTTACCTATTTTTCTCTATTTATTTACCTCCTTTGTTTTCTCTATTTATTTACCTTTTTTCCCTCTATTTATTTACCTATTTTTTTTAATTAGATATTTTTCTCTATTTATACACCTATTTTTTCTCTACTTTATTTACCTCTTTTTTCTGTATTTATTTACCTACTTTGTTTTCTCTACTACATTACCTATTTTTCTCTGTTTATTTACCTATTTTTTCCTCTAATTTATTTACCTATTTTTTATTTACCTTATTTCCTTTGGTTTATTGACCTATTTTTCTCTATTTATACACCTATTTTTTCTCTACCTAATTTACCTATTTTTCTCTAATTATTTCCCTATTTTTTCTCTATTTATTTACCTCTTTTGTTTTCTCTATTTATTTACCTATTTTTTCTCTACCTAATTTACCCATTTTTTCCTCTAATTTATTTATCTATTTTTTTTCTCTAATTTATTTACCTATTTTTTCTCTATTTATTTACGTCCTTTGTTTTCTCTATTTATTTACCTTTATTCCCCTCTATTTATTTACCTCTTTTGTTTTCTCTATTTATTTACCTATTTTTTCTCTAGATAATTTACCTATTTTTTCTATACTTATTTACCTATTCTTTCTCTATTTATTTTCCAATTTTTTCTCTATTCATTTACTTTTTTCTATTTATTTACCTCTTTGTTTCTCTAATTTATACACCTATATTTTTTCTATTTATTTACCTGTTTTTCTCTATTAATTTACCTATTTTTTCTCTAGTTATTTACCTCTTTTTTCTGTATTTATTTACCTACTTTGTTTTCTCTACTTCATTACCTATTTTTCACAATTTCTTTATCTATTTTTTTCTCTAATTTATTTACAAATTTTTTCTTTGTTTATTTACCTATTTTTTCCTCTAATTTATTTATCTATTTTTTTCTCTAATTTATTTACCTATTTTTCTCTATTTATTTACCTCCTTTGTTTTCTCTATTTATTTACCTTTTTTCCCCTCTATTTATTTACCTCTTTTGTTTTCTCTATTTATTTACCTATTTTTCTCTAGATAATTTACCTATTTTTTCTATATTTATTTACCTATTTTTCTCTATTTATTTTCCAATTTTGTCTCTATTCATTTACTTTTTTCTATTTATTTACCTCTTTCTTTCTCTAATTTATACACCTATATTTTCTCTATTTATTTACCTGTTTTTCTCTATTTATTTACCTATTTTTTCTCTAGTTATTTACCTCTTTTTTCTGTATTTATTTACCTACTTTGTTTTCTCTACTTCATTACCTATTTTTCACAATTCCTTTATCTATTTTTTTCTCTAATTTATTTACAAATTTTTTCTCTGTTTATTTACCTATTTTTTCCTCTAATTTATTTATCTATTTTTTTCTCTAATTTATTTACCTATTTTTTCTCTACCTAATTTACCTATTTTTTCCTCTAATTTATTTATCTATTTTTTTCTCTAATTTATTTACCTATTTTTTCTCTATTTATTTACGTCCTTTGTTTTCTCTATTTATTTACCTTTTTTCCCCTCTATTTATTTACCTCTTTTGTTTTCTCTATTTATTTACCTATTTTTTCTCTAGATAATTTACCTATTTTTTCTATATTTATTTACCTATTCTTTCTCTATTTATTTTCCAATTTTTTCTCTATTCATTTACTTTTTTCTATTTATTTACCTCTTTCTTTCTCTAATTTATACACCTATATTTTCTATATTTATTTACCTGTTTATCTCTATTTATTTACCTATTTTTTCTCTAGTTATTTACCTCTTTTTTCTGTATTTATTTACCTACTTTGTTTTCTCTACTTCATGACCTATTTTTCACAATTTCTTTATCTATTTTTTTCTCTAATTTATTTACAATTTTTTTCTCTGTTTATTTACCTATTTTTTCCTCTAATTTATTTATCTATTTTTTCCTCTAATTTATTTACCTATTTTCTCTCTACCTAATTTACCTATTTTTCTCTATTTATTTCCCTATTTTTCTCTAGATAATTTACCTATTTTTTCTCTGTTTATTTACCTACTTTTTCTCTATTATATTTACCTACCTTTTCTCTATTTATTTACCTATTCTTCTCTATATATTTACCTATTTTTCTCTCTCATTTATTTACGTATTTTTCTCTGCTTATTTACCTATTTTAGCCTCTAATTTATTTACATATTTTTTATTTACCTTTTTTTCTTTGGTTTATTTACCTATTTTTCTCTATTTATACACCTATTTTTTCTCTAGCTAATTTACCTATTTTTCTGTATTTATTTACCTCTTTCGTTTTCTCTAATTATTTACCTCTTTTGTTTTCTCTAGTTATTTACCTCTTTTTTCTGTAATTATTTACCTACTTTGTTTTCTCTACTTCATTACCTATTTTTCTCTATTTATTTACCTATTCTTCTCTAGTTATTTACCTCTTTTTCTGTATTTATTTACCTCTTTCGTTTTCTCTAATTATTTACCTCTTTTGTTTTCTCTAGTTATTTACCTCTTTTTTCTGTATTTATTTACCTACTTTGTGTTCTCTACTTCATTACCTATTTTTCTCTATTTATTTGCCTATTTTTTTTCTAAATTATTTACCTATTTTTCTCTATTTATTTACCTATTTTCTGTATTTATTTACCACCTTTGCATTCTCTACTTCATTACCTATTTTTCACTATTTCTTTATCTATTTTTTTCTCTAATTTATTTACAAATTTTTTCTTTGTTTATTTACCTATTTTTTCTCTATTTATTTACCTCTTTCGTTTTCTCTATTTATTTACCTATTTTTCTCTAGATAATTTACCTATTTTTTCTCTATTTATTTACCTATTCTTCTCTAGTTATTTACCTCTTTTTCTGTATTTATTTGCCTACTTTGTTTTCTCTACTTCATTACCTATTTTTCTCTATTTATTTGCATATTATTTTCTCTAAATTATTTACCTATTTTTCTCTATTTATTTACCTATTTTCTGTATTTATTTACCTCCTTTGTATTCTCTACTTCATTACTTATTTTTCACAATTTCTTTATCTATTTTTTTTCTAATTTATTTACAAATTTTTTCTCTGTTTATTTACCTATTCTTCTTTACTTATTTACCTCTTTTTTCTCTAATTTATTTACCTATTTTTCTCTATTTATTTACCTCCTTTGTTTTCTCTATTTATTTACCTTTTTTCCCTCTATTTATTTACCTATTTTTTTTAATTAGATATTTTTCTCTATTTATACACCTATTTTTTCTCTACTTTATTTACCTCTTTTTTCTGTATTTATTTACCTACTTTGTTTTCTCTACTACATTACCTATTTTTCTCTGTTTATTTACCTATTTTTTCCTCTAATTTATTTACCTATTTTTTATTTACCTTATTTCCTTTGGTTTATTTACCTACTTTTCTCTATTTATACACCTATTTTTTCTCTACCTAATTTACCTATTTTTCTCTAATTATTTCCCTATTTTTTCTCTATTTATTTACCTCTTTTGTTTTCTCTATTTATTTACCTATTTTTTCTCTAGATAATTTACCTATTTTTTCTATATTTATTTACCTATTTTTTCTCTATTTATTTTCCAATTTTGTCTCTATTCATTTACTCTTTTCTATTTATTTACCTCTTTCTTTCTCTAATTTATACACCTATATTTTCTCTATTTATTTACCTGTTTTTCTCTATTTATTTACCTATTTTTTCTCTAGTTATTTACCTCTTTTTTCTGTATTTATTTACCTCCTTTGCATTCTCTACTTCATTACCTACTTTTCACTATTTCTTTATCTATTTTTTTCTCTAATTTATTTACAAATTTTTTCTTTGTTTATTTACCTATTTTTTCTCTATTTATTTACCTCTTTCGTTTTCTCTATTTATTTACCTATTTTTCTCTAGATAATTTACCTATTTTTTCTCTATTTATTTACCTATTCTTCTCTAGTTATTTACCTCTTTTTCTGTATTTATTTGCCTACTTTGTTTTCTCTACTTCATTACCTATTTTTCTCTATTTATTTGCATATTATTTTCTCTAAATTATTTACCTATTTTTCTCTATTTATTTACCTATTTTCTGTATTTATTTACCTCCTTTGTATTCTCTACTTCATTACTTATTTTTCACAATTTCTTTATCTATTTTTTTTCTAATTTATTTACAAATTTTTTCTCTGTTTATTTACCTATTCTTCTTTACTTATTTACCTCTTTTTTCTCTAATTTATTTACCTATTTTTCTCTATTTATTTACCTCCTTTGTTTTCTCTATTTATTTACCTATTTTTTCTCTATTTATTTTCCAATTTTGTCTCTATTCATTTACTTTTTTCTATTTATTTACCTCTTTCTTTCTCTAATTTATACACCTATATTTTCTCTATTTATTTACCTGTTTTTCTCTATTTATTTACCTATTTTTTCTCTAGTTATTTACCTCTTTTTCTGTATTTATTTACCTACTTTGTTTTCTCTACTTCATTACCTATTTTTCACAATTTCTTTATCTATTTTTTTCTCTAATTTATTTACAAATTTTTTCTCTGTTTATTTACCTATTTTTCCTCTACTTTATTTATCTATTTTTTTCTCTAATTTATTTACCTATTTTTTCTCTACCTAATTTACCCATTTTTTCCTCTAATTTATTTATCTATTTTTTCTCTAATTTATTTACCTATTTTTCTCTATTTATTTACCTCCTTTGTTTTCTCTATTTATTTACCTTTTTTCCCTTCTATTTATTTACCTCTTTTGTTTTCTCTATTTATTTACCTATTTTTCTCTAGATAATTTACCTATTTTTTCTATATTTATTTACCTATTTTTTCTCTATTTATTTTCCAATTTTGTCTCTATTCATTTACTTTTTTCTATTTATTTACCTCTTTCTTTCTCTAATTTATACACCTATATTTTCTCTATTTATTTACCTGTTTTTCTCTATTTATTTACCTATTTTCTCTCTAGTTATTTACCTCTTTTTTCTGTATTTATTTACCTACTTTGTTTTCTCTACTTCATTACCTATTTTTCACAATTCCTTTATCTATTTTTTTCTCTAATTTATTTACAAATTTTTTCTCTGTTTATTTACCTATTTTTTCCTCTAATTTATTTATCTATTTTTTCTCTAATTTATTTACCTATTTTTTCTCTACCTAATTTACCTATTTTTTCCTCTAATTTATTTATCTATTTTTTTCTCTAATTTATTTACCTATTTTTTCTCTATTTATTTACGTCCTTTGTTTTCTCTATTTATTTACCTTTTTTCCCCTCTATTTATTTACCTCTTTTGTTTTCTCTATTTATTTACCTATTTTTTCTCTAGATAATTTACCTATTTTTTCCATATTTATTTACCTATTCTTTCTCTATTTATTTTCCAATTTTTTCTCTATTCATTTACTTTTTTCTATTTATTTACCTCTTTCTTTCTCTAATTTATACACCTATATTTTCTATATTTATTTACCTATTTTTCTCTATTTATACACCTATTTTTTCTCTACCTAATTTACCTATTTTTCTGTATTTATTTACCTATTTTTTTATCTATTTATTTACCTCTTTTGTTTTCTCTATTTATTTACCTATTTTTCTCTAGATAATTTACCTATTTTTTCTCTGTTTATTTACCTACTTTTTCTCTATTATATTTACCTACCTTTTCTCTATTTATTTACCTATTCTTCTCTATATATTTACCTATTTTTCTCTCTCATTTATTTACGTATTTTTCTCTGCTTATTTACCTATTTTTTCCTCTAATTTATTTACATATTTTTTATTTACCTATTTTTCTCTATTTATACACCTATTTTTTCTCTAGCTAATTTATCTATTTTTCTGTATTTATTTACCTCTTTCGTTTTCTCTAATTATTTACCTCTTTTGTTTTCTCTAGTTATTTACCTCTTTTTTCTGTATTTATTTACCTACTTTGTTTTCTCTACTTCATTACCTATTTTTCTCTATTTATTTACCTATTCTTCTCTAGTTATTTACCTCTTTTTCTGTATTTATTTACCTCTTTCGTTTTCTCTAATTATTTACCTCTTTTGTTTTCTCTAGTTATTTACCTCTTTTTTCTGTATTTATTTACCTACTTTGTTTTCTCTACTTCATTACCTATTTTTCTCTATTTATTTGCCTATTTTTTTCTCTAAATTATTTACCTATTTTTCTCTATTTATTTACCTATTTTCTGTATTTATTTACCTCCTTTGCATTCTCTACTTCATTACCTATTTTTCACTATTTCTTTATCTATTTTTTTCTCTAATTTATTTACAAATTTTTTCTTTGTTTATTTACCTATTTTTCTCTATTTATTTACCTCTTTCGTTTTCTCTATTTATTTACCTATTTTTCTCTAGATAATTTACCTATTTTTTCTCTATTTATTTACCTCTTTCGTTTTCTCTATTTATTTACCTATTTTTCTCTAGATAATTTACCTATTTTTTCTCTATTTATTTACCTATTCTTCTCTAGTTATTTACCTCTTTTTCTGTATTTATTTGCCTACTTTGTTTTCTCTACTTCATTACCTATTTTTCTCTATTTATTTGCATATTATTTTCTCTAAATTATTTACCTATTTTTCTCTATTTATTTACCTATTTTCTGTATTTATTTACCTCCTTTGTATTCTCTACTTCATTACCTATTTTTCACAACTTCTTTATCTATTTTTTCTCTAATTTATTTACAAATTTTTTCTCTGTTTATTTACCTATTCTTCTTTACTTATTTACCTCTTTTTTCTCTAATTTATTTACCTATTATTCTCTATTTATTTACCTCCTTTGTTTTCTCTATTTATTTACCTTTTTTCCCTCTATTTATTTACCTATTTTTTTTAATTACATATTTTTCTCTATTTATACACCTATTTTTTCTCTACTTTATTTACCTCTTTTTTCTGTATTTATTTACCTACTTTGTTTTCTCTACTACATTACCTATTTTTCTCTGTTTATTTACCTATTTTTTCCTCTAATTTATTTACCTATTTTTTATTTACCTTATTTCCTTTGGTTTATTTACCTATTTTTCTCTATTTATACACCTATTTTTTCTCTACCTAATTTACCTATTTTTCTCTAATTATTTCCCTATTTTTTCTCTATTTATTTACCTCTTTTGTTTTCTCTATTTATTTACCTATTTTTTCTCTAGATAATTTACCTATTTTTTCTATATTTATTTACCTATTTTTTCTCTATTTATTTTCCAATTTTGTCTCTATTCATTTACTTTTTTCTATTTATTTACCTCTTTCTTTCTCTAATTTATACACCTATATTTTCTCTATTTATTTACCTGTTTTTCTCTATTTATTTACCTATTTTTTCTCTAGTTATTTACCTCTTTTTTCTGTATTTATTTGCCTACTTTGTTTTCTCTACTTCATTACCTATTTTTCTCTATTTATTTGCATATTATTTTCTCTAAATTATTTACCTATTTTTCTCTATTTATTTACCTATTTTCTGTATTTATTTACCTCCTTTGTATTCTCTACTTCATTACCTATTTTTCACAATTTCTTTATCTATTTTTTCTCTAATTTATTTACAAATTTTTTCTCTGTTTATTTACCTATTCTTCTTTACTTATTTACCTCTTTTTTCTCTAATTTATTTACCTATTTTTCTCTATTTATTTACCTCCTTTGTTTTCTCTATTTATTTACCTTTTTTCCCTCTATTTATTTACCTATTTTTTTTAATTAGATATTTTTCTCTATTTATACACCTATTTTTTCTCTACTTTATTTACCTCTTTTTTCTATATTTATTTACCTCTTTTGTTTTTCTATTTATTTACCTACTTTTTCTCTAGATAATTTACCTATTTTTTCTATATTTATTTACCTATTTTTTCTCTATTTATTTTCCAATTTTGTCTCTATTCATTTACTTTTTTCTATTTATTTACCTGTTTCTTTCTCTAATTTATACACCTATATTTTCTCTATTTATTTACCTGTTTTTCTCTATTTATTTACCTATTTTTTCTCTAGTTATTTACCTCTTTTTTCTGTATTTATTTACCTACTTTGTTTTCTCTACTTCATTACCTATTTTTCACAATTTCTTTATCTATTTTTTTCTCTAATTTATTTACAAATTTTTTCTCTGTTTATTTACCTATTTTTCCTCTACTTTATTTATCTATTTTTTTCTCTAATTTATTTACCTATTTTTTCTCTACCTAATTTACCCATTTTTTCCTCTAATTTATTTATCTATTTTTTTCTCTAATTTATTTACCTATTTTTTCTCTATTTATTTACGTCCTTTGTTTTCTCTATTTATTTACCTTTTTTCCCCTCTATTTATTTACCTCTTTTGTTTTCTCTATTTATTTACCTATTTTTTCTCTAGATAATTTACCTATTTTTTCTATATTTATTTACCTATTCTTTCTCTATTTATTTTCCAATTTTTTCTCTATTCATTTACTTTTTTCTATTTATTTACCTCTTTCTTTCTCTAATTTATACACCTATATTTTTTCTATTTATTTACCTGTTTTTCTCTATTAATTTACCTATTTTTTCTCTAGTTATTTACCTCTTTTTTCTGTATTTATTTACCTACTTTGTTTTCTCTACTTCATTACCTATTTTTCACAATTTCTTTATCTATTTTTTTTCTCTAATTTATTTACAAATTTTTTCTGTGTTTATTTACCTATTTTTTCCTCTAATTTATTTATCTATTTTTTTCTCTAATTTATTTACCTATTTTTCTCTATTTATTTACCTCCTTTGTTTTCTCTATTTATTTACCTTTTTTCCCCTCTATTTATTTACCTCTTTTGTTTTCTCTATTTATTTACCTATTTTTCTCTAGATAATTTACCTATTTTTTCTATATTTATTTACCTATTTTTTCTCTATTTATTTTCCAATTTTGTCTCTATTCATTTACTTTTTTCTATTTATTTACCTCTTTCTTTCTCTAATTTATACACCTATATTTTCTCTATTTATTTACCTGTTTTTCTCTATTTATTTACCTATTTTTCTCTATTTATTTACCTCCTTTGTTTTCTCTATTTATTTACCTTTTTTCCCTTCTATTTATTTACCTCTTTTGTTTTCTCTATTTATTTACCTATTTTTCTCTAGATAATTTACCTATTTTTTCTATATTTATTTACCTATTTTTTCTCTATTTATTTTCCAATTTTGTCTCTATTCATTTACTTTTTTCTATTTATTTACCTCTTTCTTTCTCTAATTTATACACCTATATTTTCTCTATTTATTTACCTGTTTTTCTCTATTTATTTACCTATTTTTTCTCTAGTTATTTACCTCTTTTTTCTGTATTTATTTACCTACTTTGTTTTCTCTACTTCATTACCTATTTTTCACAATTCCTTTATCTATTTTTTTCTCTAATTTATTTACAAATTTTTTCTCTGTTTATTTACCTATTTTTTCCTCTAATTTATTTATCTATTTTTTTCTCTAATTTATTTACCTATTTTTTCTCTACCTAATTTACCTATTTTTTCCTCTAATTTATTTATCTATTTTTTTCTCTAATTTATTTACCTATTTTTTCTCTATTTATTTACGTCCTTTGTTTTCTCTATTTATTTACCTTTTTTCCCCTCTATTTATTTACCTCTTTTGTTTTCTCTATTTATTTACCTATTTTTTCTCTAGATAATTTACCTATTTTTTCCATATTTATTTACCTATTCTTTCTCTATTTATTTTCCAATTTTTTCTCTATTCATTTACTTTTTTCTATTTATTTACCTCTTTCTTTCTCTAATTTATACACCTATATTTTCTATATTTATTTACCTATTTTTCTCTATTTATACACCTATTTTTTCTCTACCTAATTTACCTATTTTTCTGTATTATTTACCTATTTTTTTATCTATTTATTTACCTCTTTTGTTTTCTCTATTTATTTACCTATTTTTCTCTAGATAATTTACCTATTTTTTCTCTGTTTATTTACCTACTTTTTCTCTATTATATTTACCTACCTTTTCTCTATTTATTTACCTATTCTTCTCTATATATTTACCTATTTTTCTCTCTCATTTATTTACGTATTTTTCTCTGCTTATTTACCTATTTTTTCCTCTAATTTATTTACATATTTTTTATTTACCTTTTTTTCTTTGGTTTATTTACCTATTTTTCTCTATTTATACACCTATTTTTTCTCTAGCTAATTTACCTATTTTTCTGTATTTATTTACCTCTTTCGTTTTCTCTAATTATTTACCTCTTTTGTTTTCTCTAGTTATTTACCTCTTTTTTCAGTATTTATTTACCTACTTTGTTTTCTCTACTTCGTTACCTATTTTTCTCTATTTATTTACCTATTCTTCTCTGGTTATTTACCTCTTTTTCTGTATTTATTTACCTCTTTCGTTTTCTCTAATTATTTACCTCTTTTGTTTTCTCTAGTTATTTACCTCTTTTTTCTGTATTTATTTACCTACTTTGTTTTCTCTACTTCATTACCTATTTTTCTCTATTTATTTGCATATTATTTTCTCTAAATTATTTACCTATTTTTCTCTATTTATTTACCTATTTTCTGTATTTATTTACCTCCTTTGTATTCTCTACTTCATTACCTATTTTTTCACAACTTCTTTATCTATTTTTTCTCTAATTTATTTACAAATTTTTTCTCTGTTTATTTACCTATTCTTCTTTACTTATTTACCTCTTTTTTCTCTAATTTATTTACCTATTATTCTCTATTATTTACCTCCTTTGTTTTCTCTATTTATTTACCTTTTTTCCCTCTATTTATTTACCTATTTTTTTTAATTACATATTTTTCTCTATTTATACACCTATTTTTCTCTACTTTATTTACCTCTTTTTTCTGTATTTATTTACCTACTTTGTTTTCTCTACTACATTACCTATTTTTCTCTGTTTATTTACCTATTTTTTCCTCTAATTTATTTACCTATTTTTTATTTACCTTATTTCCTTTGGTTTATTTACCTATTTTTCTCTATTTATACACCTATTTTTTCTCTACCTAATTTACCTATTTTTCTCTAATTATTTCCCTATTTTTTCTCTATTTATTTACCTCTTTTGTTTTCTCTATTTATTTACCTATTTTTCTCTAGATAATTTACCTATTTTTTCTATATTTATTTACCTATTTTTTCTCTATTTATTTTCCAATTTTGTCTCTATTCATTTACTTTTTTCTATTTATTTACCTCTTTCTTTCTCTAATTTATACACCTATATTTTCTCTATTTATTTACCTGTTTTTCTCTATTTATTTACCTATTTTTTCTCTAGTTCTTTACCTCTTTTTTCTGTATTTATTTGCCTACTTTGTTTTCTCTACTTCATTACCTATTTTTCTCTATTTATTTGCATATTATTTTCTCTAAATTATTTACCTATTTTTCTCTATTTATTTACCTATTTTCTGTATTTATTTACCTCCTTTGTATTCTCTACTTCATTACCTATTTTTCACAATTTGTTTATCTATTTTTTCTCTAATTTATTTACAAATTTTTTCTCTGTTTATTTACCTATTCTTCTTTACTTATTTACCTCTTTTTTCTCTAATTTATTTACCTATTTTTCTCTATTTATTTACCTCCTTTGTTTTCTCTATTTATTTACCTTTTTTCCCTCTATTTATTTACCTATTTTTTTTAATTAGATATTTTTTCTCTATTTATACACCTATTTTTTCTCTACTTTATTTACCTCTTTTTTCTATATTTATTTACCTCTTTTGTTTTCTCTATTTATTTACCTATTTTTTCTCTAGATAATTTACCTATTTTTTCTATATTTATTTACCTATTTTTTCTCTATTTATTTTCCAATTTTGTCTCTATTCATTTACTTTTTTCTATTTATTTACCTCTTTCTTTCTCTAATTTATACACCTATATTTTCTCTATTTATTTACCTGTTTTTCTCTATTTATTTACCTATTTTTTCTCTAGTTATTTACCTCTTTTTTCTGTATTTATTTACCTACTTTGTTTTCTCTACTTCATTACCTATTTTTCACAATTTCTTTATCTATTTTTTTCTCTAATTTATTTACAAATTTTTTCTCTGTTTATTTACCTATTTTTCCTCTACTTTATTTATCTATTTTTTTCTCTAATTTATTTACCTATTTTTTCTCTACCTAATTTACCCATTTTTTCCTCTAATTTATTTATCTATTTTTTTCTCTAATTTATTTACCTATTTTTTCTCTATTTATTTACGTCCTTTGTTTTCTCTATTTATTTACCTTTTTTCCCCTCTATTTATTTACCTCTTTTGTTTTCTCTATTTATTTACCTATTTTTTCTCTAGATAATTTACCTATTTTTTCTATATTTATTTACCTATTCTTTCTCTATTTATTTTCCAATTTTTTCTCTATTCATTTACTTTTTTCTATTTATTTACCTCTTTCTTTCTCTAATTTATACACCTATATTTTTTCTATTTATTTACCTGTTTTTCTCTATTAATTTACCTATTTTTTCTCTAGTTATTTACCTCTTTTTTCTGTATTTATTTACCTACTTTGTTTTCTCTACTTCATTACCTATTTTTCACAATTTCTTTATCTATTTTTTTCTCTAATTTATTTACAAATTTTTTCTGTGTTTATTTACCTATTTTTTCCTCTAATTTATTTATCTATTTTTTTCTCTAATTTATTTACCTATTTTTCTCTATTTATTTACCTCCTTTGTTTTCTCTATTTATTTACCTTTTTTCCCCTCTATTTATTTACCTCTTTTGTTTTCTCTATTTATTTACCTATTTTTTCTCTAGATAATTTACCTATTTTTCTATATTTATTTACCTATTTTTTCTCTATTTATTTTCCAATTTTTTCTCTATTTATTTTCCAATTTTTTCTCTATTCATTTACTTTTTTCTATTTATTTACCTCTTTCTTTCTCTAATTTATACACCTATATTTTCTCTATTTATTTACCTATTTTTCTCTATTTATTTACCTATTGTTTCTCTAGTTATTTACCTATTTTTCTCCATATATTTACCTATTTTTCTCTCTCATTTATACACCTATATTTTCTCTATTTATTTACCTGTTTTTCTCTATTTATTTACCTATTTTTTCTCTAGTTATTTACCTCTTTTTCTGTATTTATTTACCTACTTTGTTTTCTCTACTTCATTACCTATTTTTCTCTATTTATTTGCCTATTTTTTCTCTAAATTATTTACCTATTTTTCTCTATTTATTTACCTCTTTTCTGTATTTATTTACCTCCTTTGTATTCTCTACTTCATTACCTATTCTTCACAATTTCTTTATCTATTTTTTCTGTAATTTATTTACAATTTTTTTCTCTATTTATTTACCTATTTTTTCCTCTAATTTATTTATCTATTTTTTTCTCTAATTTATTTACCTATTTTTTCTCTATTTATTTACCTCCTTTGTTTTCTCTATTTATTTACCTTTTTTTCCCTCTATTTATTTACCTATTTTTTTAATTAGCTATTTTTCTCTATTTATACACCAATTTTTTCTCTACCTAATTTACCTATTTTTCTGTATTTATTTACCTATTTTTTTCTCTATTTATTTACCTCTTTTGTTTTCTCTACATATTTACCTATTTTTCTCTAGCTAATTTACCTATTTTTCTGTATTTATTTACCTCTTTTGTTTTCTCTAATTATTTACCTCTTTTGTTTTCTCTATTTATTTACCTACTTTTTCTCTAGATAATTTACCTATTTTTCTGTATTTATTTACCTCTTTTGTTTTCTCTAATTATTTACCTCTTTTGTGTTCTCTATTTATTTACCTATTTTTTCTCTAGATAATTTACCTATTTTTTCTATATTTATTTACCTATTTTTTCTCTATTTATTTTCCAATTTTTTCTCTATTCATTTAATTTTTTCTATTTATTTACCTCTTTCTTTCTCTAATTTATACACCTATATTTTCTCTATTTATTTACCTGTTTTTCTCTATTTATTTACATATATTCTGTATTTATTTACCTCCTTTGTATTCTCTACTTCATTACCTATTTTTCACTATTTCTTTATCTATTTTTTTCTCTAATTTATTTACAAATTTTTTCTGTGTTTATTTACCTTTTTTCCCCTCTATTTATTTACCTCTTTTGTTTTCTCTATTTATTTACCTATTTTTCTCTAGTTATTTACCTATATTTTCTCTCATTTATTTTCCTATTTTTCTCTATTTATTTACCTATTTTTTCTCTAGTTATTTACCTCTTTTTCTGTATTTATTTACCTACTTTGTTTTCTCTACTTCATTACCTATTTTTCTCTATTTATTTGCCTATTTTTTCTCTAAATTATTTACCTATTTTTCTCTATTTATTTACCTCTTTTCTGTATTTATTTACCTCCTTTGTATTCTCTACTTCATTACCTATTTTTCACAATTTCTTTATCTATTTCTTTCTGTAATTTATTTACAATTTTTTTCTTTGTTTATTTACCTATTTTTTCCTCTAATTTATTTATCTATTTTTTTCTCTAATTTATTTACCTATTTTTTCTGTATTTATTTACCTCCTTTGTTTTCTCTATTTATTTACCTTTTTTTCCCTCTATTTATTTACCTATTTTTTTTAATTAGCTATTTTTCTCTATTTATACACCTATTTTTTCTCTACCTAATTTACCTATTTTTCTGTATTTATTTACCTATTTTTTTCTCTATTTATTTACCTCTTTTGTTTTCTCTACTTATTTACCGATTTTTCTCTAGCTAATTTACCTGTTTTTCTGTATTTATTTACCTCTTTTGTTTTCTCTAATTATTTACCTCTTTTGTTTTCTCTATTTATTTACCTATTTTTTCTCTAGATAATTTACCTATTTTTCTGTATTTATTTACCTCTTTTGTTTTCTCTAATTATTTACCTCTTTTGTGTTCTCTATTTATTTACCTATTTTTTCTCTAGATAATTTACCTATTTTTTCTATATTTATTTTCCTATTTTTTCTCTATTTATTTTCCAATTTTTTCTCTATTCATTTAATTTTTTCTATTTATTTACCTCTTTCTTTCTCTAATTTATACACCTATATTTTCTCTATTTATTTACCTGTTTTTCTCTATTTATTTACATATATTCTGTATTTATTTACCTCCTTTGTAATCTCTACTTCATTACCTATTTTTCACTATTTCTTTATCTATTTTTTTCTCTAATTTATTTACAAATTTTTTCTGTGTTTATTTACCTTTTTTCCCCTCTATTTATTTACCTCTTTTGTTTTCTCTATTTATTTACCTATTTTTCTCTAATTTATTTACCTATTTTTTCTCTATTTATTTACCTCTTTAGTTTTCTCTATTTATTTACCTATTTTTCTCTAGTTATTTACCTATATTTTCTCTCATTTATTTTCCTATTTTTCACTGTTTATTTACCTATTTTTCTCTATTTATTTACCTCTTTTGTTTTCTGTATTTATTTACCTATTTTTTCTCTAGTTATTTACCTCTTTTTCTGTATTTATTTACCTACTTTGTTTTCTCTACTTCATTACCTATATTTTCTCTATTTATTTACCTGTTTTTCTCTATTTATTTACCTATTTTTTCTCTAGTTATTTACCTCTTTTTCTGTATTTATTTACCTACTTTGTTTTCTCTACTTCATTACCTATTTTTCTCTATTTATTTGCCTATTTTTTCTCTAAATTATTTACCTATTTTTCTCTATTTATTTACCTCTTTTCTGTATTTATTTACCTCCTTTGTATTCTCTACTTCATTACCCATTTTTCACAATTTCTTTATCTATTTTTTTCTGTAATTTATTTACAATTTTTTTCTCTGTTTATTTACCTATTTTTTCCTCTAATTTATTTATCTATTTTTTTCTCTAATTTATTTACCTATTTTTTCTGTATTTATTTACCTCCTTTGTTTTCTCTATTTATTTACCTTTTTTTCCCTCTATTTATTTACCTATTTTTTTTAATTAGCTATTTTTCTCTATTTATACACCTATTTTTTCTCTACCTAATTTACCTATTTTTCTGTATTTATTTACCTATTTTTTCTCTATTTATTTACCTCTTTTGTTTTCTCTACTTATTTACCTATTTTTCTCTAGCTAATTTACCTATTTTTCTGTATTTATTTACCTCTTTTGTTTTCTCTACTTATTTACCTATTTTTCTCTAGCTAATTTACCTATTTTTCTGTATTTATTTACCTCTTTTGTTTTCTCTAATTATTTACCTCTTTTGTTTTCTCTATTTATTTACCTATTTTTTCTCTAGATAATTTACCTATTTTTCTGTATTTATTTACCTCTTTTGTTTTCTCTAATTATTTACCTCTTTTGTGTTCTCTATTTATTTACCTATTTTTCTCTAGCTAATTTATCTATTTTTCTGTATTTATTTACCTCTTTTGTTTTCTCTACTTATTTACCTATTTTTCTCTAGCTAATTTACCTATTTTTCTGTATTTATTTACCTCTTTTGTTTTCTCTAATTATTTACCTCTTTTGTTTTCTCTATTTATTTACCGATTTTTCTCTAGCTAATTTACCTATTTTTCTGTATTTATTTACCTCCTTTGTTTTCTCTATTTATTTACCTTTTTTCCCTCTATTTATTTACCTATTTTTTTAATTAGCTATTTTTCTCTATTTATACACCAATTTTTTCTCTACCTAATTTACCTATTTTTCTGTATTTATTTACCTATTTTTTTCTCTATTTATTTACCTCTTTTGTTTTCTCTACTTATTTACCTATTTTTCTCTAGCTAATTTACCTGTTTTTCTGTATTTATTTACCTCTTTTGTTTTCTCTAATTATTTACCTCTTCTGTTTTCTCTATTTATTTACCTATTTTTTCTCTAGATAATTTACCTATTTTTCTGTATTTATTTACCTCTTTTGTTTTCTCTAATTATTTACCTCTTTTGTGTTCTCTATTTATTTACCTATTTTTTCTCTAGATAATTTACCTATTTTTTCTCTAGTTATTTACCTCTTTTTTCTGTATTTATTTACCTACTTTGTTTTCTCTACTTCATTACCTATTTTTCACAATTTCTTCATCTATTTTTTCTCTAATTTATTTACAAATTTTTTCTGTGTTTATTTACCGATTTTTCCTCTAATTTATTTATGTATTTTTTTCTCTAATTTATTTACCTATTTTTCTCTATTTATTTACCTCCTTTGTTTTCTCTATTTATTTACCTTTTTTCCCCTCTATTTATTTACCTTTTTTGTTTTCTCTATTTATTTACCTATTGTTTCTCTAGTTATTTACCTATATTTTCTCTCATTTATTTTCCTATTTTTCTCTGATTATTTACCTATTTTTCTCTATTTATTTACCTCTTTTGTTTTCTGTATTTATTTACCTATTTTTTCTCTAGTTATTTACCTCTTTTTCTGTATTTATTTACCTACTTTGTTTTGTCTACTTCATTACCTATATTTTCTCTATTTATTTACCTGTTTTTCTCTATTTATTTACCTATTTTTTCTCTAGTTATTTACCTCTTTTTCTGTATTTATTTACCTACTTTGTTTTCTCTACTTCATTACCTATTTTTCACAATTTCTTTATCTATTTTTTCTCTAATTTATTTACAAATTTTTTCTGTGTTTATTTACCGATTTTTTCCTCTAATTTATTTATGTATTTTTTTCTCTAATTTATTTACCTATTTTTCTCTATTTATTTACCTCCTTTGTTTTCTCTATTTATTTACCTTTTTTCCCCTCTATTTATTTACCTTTTTTGTTTTCTCTATTTATTTACCTATTTTTTCTCTAGATAATTTACCTATTTTTTCTATATTTATTTACCTATTTTTTCTCTATTTATTTTCCAATTTTTTCTCTATTTATTTTCCAATTTTTTCTCTATTCATTTACTTTTTTCTATTTATTTACCTCTTTCTTTCTCTAATTTATACACCTATATTTTCTCTATTTATTTACCTATTTTTCTCTATTTATTTACCTATTGTTTCTCTAGTTATTTACCTATATTTTCTCTCATTTATTTTCCTATTTTTCTCTGTTTATTTACCTATTTTTTTCTATTTATTTACCACTTTTGTTTTCTGTATTTATTTACCTATTTTTTCTCTAGTTATTTACCTCTTTTTCTGTATTTATTTACCTACTTTGTTTTCTCTACTTCATTACCTATATTTTCTCTATTTATTTACCTGTTTTTCTCTATTTATTTACCTATTTTTTCTCTAGTTATTTACCTCTTTTTCTGTATTTATTTACCTACTTTGTTTTCTCTACTTCATTACCTATTTTTCTCTCTTTATTTGCCTATTTTTTCTCTAAATTATTTACCTATTTTTCTCTATTTATTTACCTCTTTTCTGTATTTATTTACCTCCTTTGGATTCTCTACTTCATTACCTATTTTTCACAATTTCTTTATCTATTTTTTTCTGTAATTTATTTACAATTTTTTTCTCTGTTTATTTACCTATTTTTTCCTCTAATTTATTTATCTATTTTTTTCTCTAATTTATTTACCTATTTTTTCTCTATTTATTTACCTCCTTTGTTTTCTCTATTTATTTACCTTTTTTTCCCTCTATTTATTTACCTATTTTTTTAATTAGCTATTTTTCTCTATTTATACACCAATTTTTTCTCTACCTAATTTACCTATTTTTCTGTATTTATTTACCTATTTTTTTCTCTATTTATTTACCTCTTTTGTTTTCTCTACTTATTTACCTATTTTTCTCTAGCTAATTTACCTATTTTTCTGTATTTATTTACCTCGTTTGTTTTCTCTAATTATTTACCTTTTTCTCCCTCTATTTATTTACCTATTTTTTTAATTAGCTATTTTTCTCTATTTATACACCAATTTTTTCTCTACCTAATTTACCTATTTTTCTGTTTTTATTTACCTATTTTTTTCTCTACTTATTTACCTCTTTTGTTTTCTCTACTTATTTACCTATTTTTCTCTAGCTAATTTACCTATTTTTGTGTATTTATTTACCTCTTTTGTTTTCTCTAATTATTTACCTCTTTTGTTTCTCTATTTATTTACCTATTTTTTCTCTAGATAATTTACCTATTTTTCTGTATTTATTTACCTCTTTTGTTTTCTCTAATTATTTACCTCTTTTGTGTTCTCTATTTATTTACCTATTTTTTCTCTAGATAATTTACCTATTTTTTCTATATTTATTTTCCTATTTTTTCTCTATTTATTTTCCAATTTTTTCTCTATTCATTTAATTTTTTCTATTTATTTACCTCTTTCTTTCTCTAATTTATACACCTATATTTTCTCTATTTATTTACCTGTTTTTCTCTATTTATTTACCTATTTTTTCTCTAGTTATTTACCTCTTTTTTCTGTATTTATTTACCTACTTTGTTTTCTCTACTTCATTACCTATTTTTCACAATTTCTTTATCTATTTTTTCTCTAATTTATTTACAAATTTTTTCTGTGTTTATTTACCGATTTTTTCCTCTAATTTATTTATGTATTTTTTTCTCTAATTTATTTACCTATTTTTCTCTATTTACTTACCTCCTTTGTTTTCTCTATTTATTTACCTTTTTTCCCCTCTATTTATTTACCTCTTTTGTTTTCTCTATTTATTTACCTATTTTTTCTCTAGATAATTTACCTATTTTTTCTATATTTATTTACCTATTTTTTCTCTATTTATTTTCCAATTTTTTCTCTATTTATTTTCCAATTTTTTCTCTATTCATTTACTTTTTTCTATTTATTTACCTCTTTCTTTCTCTAATTTATACACCTATATTTTCTCTATTTATTTACCTATTTTTCTCTATTTATTTACCTATTGTTTCTCTAGTTATTTACCTATTTTTCTCCATATATTTACCTATTTTTCTCTCTCATTTATACACCTATATTTTCTCTATTTATTTACCTGTTTTTCTCTATTTATTTACCTATTTTTTCTCTAGTTATTTACCTCTTTTTCTGTATTTATTTACCTACTTTGTTTTCTCTACTTCATTACCTATTTTTCTCTATTTATTTGCCTATTTTTTCTCTAAATTATTTACCTATTTTTCTCTATTTATTTACCTCTTTTCTGTATTTATTTACCTCCTTTGTATTCTCTACTTCATTACCTATTTTTCACAATTTCTTTATCTATTTCTTTCTGTAATTTATTTACAATTTTTTTCTTTGTTTATTTACCTATTTTTTCCTCTAATTTATTTATCTATTTTTTTCTCTAATTTATTTACCTATTTTTTCTGTATTTATTTACCTCCTTTGTTTTCTCTATTTATTTACCTTTTTTTCCCTCTATTTATTTACCTATTTTTTTTAATTAGCTATTTTTCTCTATTTATACACCTATTTTTTCTCTACCTAATTTACCTATTTTTCTGTATTTATTTACCTATTTTTTTCTCTATTTATTTACCTCTTTTGTTTTCTCTACTTATTTACCGATTTTTCTCTAGCTAATTTACCTGTTTTTCTGTATTTATTTACCTCTTTTGTTTTCTCTAATTATTTACCTCTTTTGTTTTCTCTATTTATTTACCTATTTTTTCTCTAGATAATTTACCTATTTTTCTGTATTTATTTACCTCTTTTGTTTTCTCTAATTATTTACCTCTTTTGTGTTCTCTATTTATTTACCTATTTTTTTCTCTAGATAATTTACCTATTTTTTCTATATTTATTTTCCTATTTTTTCTCTATTTATTTTCCAATTTTTTCTCTATTCATTTAATTTTTTCTATTTATTTACCTCTTTCTTTCTCTAATTTATACACCTATATTTTCTCTATTTATTTACCTGTTTTTCTCTATTTATTTACATATATTCTGTATTTATTTACCTCCTTTGTAATCTCTACTTCATTACCTATTTTTCACTATTTCTTTATCTATTTTTTTCTCTAATTTATTTACAAATTTTTTCTGTGTTTATTTACCTTTTTTCCCCTCTATTTATTTACCTCTTTTGTTTTCTCTATTTATTTACCTATTTTTCTCTAATTTATTTACCTATTTTTTCTCTATTTATTTACCTCTTTAGTTTTCTCTATTTATTTACCTATTTTTCTCTAGTTATTTACCTATATTTTCTCTCATTTATTTTCCTATTTTTCACTGTTTATTTACCTATTTTTCTCTATTTATTTACCTCTTTTGTTTTCTGTATTTATTTACCTATTTTTTCTCTAGTTATTTACCTCTTTTTCTGTATTTATTTACCTACTTTGTTTTCTCTACTTCATTACCTATATTTTCTCTATTTATTTACCTGTTTTTCTCTATTTATTTACCTATTTTTTCTCTAGTTATTTACCTCTTTTTCTGTATTTATTTACCTACTTTGTTTTCTCTACTTCATTACCTATTTTTCTCTATTTATTTGCCTATTTTTTCTCTAAATTATTTACCTATTTTTCTCTATTTATTTACCTCTTTTCTGTATTTATTTACCTCCTTTGTATTCTCTACTTCATTACCCATTTTTCACAATTTCTTTATCTATTTTTTTCTGTAATTTATTTACAATTTTTTTCTCTGTTTATTTACCTATTTTTTCCTCTAATTTATTTATCTATTTTTTTCTCTAATTTATTTACCTATTTTTTCTGTATTTATTTACCTCCTTTGTTTTCTCTATTTATTTACCTTTTTTTCCCTCTATTTATTTACCTATTTTTTTTAATTAGCTATTTTTCTCTATTTATACACCTATTTTTTCTCTACCTAATTTACCTATTTTTCTGTATTTATTTACCTATTTTTTCTCTATTTATTTACCTCTTTTGTTTTCTCTACTTATTTACCTATTTTTCTCTAGCTAATTTACCTATTTTTCTGTATTTATTTACCTCTTTTGTTTTCTCTACTTATTTACCTATTTTTCTCTAGCTAATTTACCTATTTTTCTGTATTTATTTACCTCTTTTGTTTTCTCTAATTATTTACCTCTTTTGTTTTCTCTATTTATTTACCTATTTTTTCTCTAGATAATTTACCTATTTTTCTGTATTTATTTACCTCTTTTGTTTTCTCTAATTATTTACCTCTTTTGTGTTCTCTATTTATTTACCTATTTTTCTCTAGCTAATTTATCTATTTTTCTGTATTTATTTACCTCTTTTGTTTTCTCTACTTATTTACCTATTTTTCTCTAGCTAATTTACCTATTTTTCTGTATTTATTTACCTCTTTTGTTTTCTCTAATTATTTACCTCTTTTGTTTTCTCTATTTATTTACCGATTTTTCTCTAGCTAATTTACCTATTTTTCTGTATTTATTTACCTCCTTTGTTTTCTCTATTTATTTACCTTTTTTCCCTCTATTTATTTACCTATTTTTTTAATTAGCTATTTTTCTCTATTTATACACCAATTTTTTCTCTACCTAATTTACCTATTTTTCTGTATTTATTTACCTATTTTTTTCTCTATTTATTTACCTCTTTTGTTTTCTCTACTTATTTACCTATTTTTCTCTAGCTAATTTACCTGTTTTTCTGTATTTATTTACCTCTTTTGTTTTCTCTAATTATTTACCTCTTCTGTTTTCTCTATTTATTTACCTATTTTTTCTCTAGATAATTTACCTATTTTTCTGTATTTATTTACCTCTTTTGTTTTCTCTAATTATTTACCTCTTTTGTGTTCTCTATTTATTTACCTATTTTTTCTCTAGATAATTTACCTATTTTTTCTCTAGTTATTTACCTCTTTTTTCTGTATTTATTTACCTACTTTGTTTTCTCTACTTCATTACCTATTTTTCTCTATTTATTTGCCTATTTTTTCTCTAAATTATTTACCTATTTTTCTCTATTTATTTACCTCTTTTCTGTATTTATTTACCTCCTTTGTATTCTCTACTTCATTACCTATTTTTCACAATTTCTTTATCTATTTTTTTCTGTAATTTATTTACAATTTTTTTCTCTGTTTATTTACCTATTTTTTCCTCTAATTTATTTATCTATTTTTTTCTCTAATTTATTTACCTATTTTTTCTGTATTTATTTACCTCCTTTGTTTTCTCTATTTATTTACCTTTTTTTCCCTCTATTTATTTACCTATTTTTTTTAATTAGCTATTTTTCTCTATTTATACACCTATTTTTTCTCTACCTAATTTACCTATTTTTCTGTATTTATTTACCTATTTTTTTCTCTATTTATTTACCTCTTTTGTTTTCTCTACTTATTTACCGATTTTTCTCTAGCTAATTTACCTATTTTTCTGTATTTATTTACCTCCTTTGTTTTCTCTATTTATTTACCTTTTTTCCCTCTATTTATTTACCTATTTTTTTAATTAGCTATTTTTCTCTATTTATACACCAATTTTTTCTCTACCTAATTTACCTATTTTTCTGTAGTTATTTACCTATTTTTTTCTGTATTTATTTACCTCTTTTGTTTTCTCTACTTATTTACCTATTTTTCTCTAGCTAATTTACCTGTTTTTCTGTATTTATTTACCTCTTTTGTTTTCTCTAATTATTTACCTCTTCTGTTTTCTCTATTTATTTACCTATTTTTTCTCTAGATAATTTACCTATTTTTCTGTATTTATTTACCTCTTTTGTTTTCTCTAATTATTTACATCTTTTGTGTTCTCTATTTATTTACCTATTTTTTCTCTAGATAATTTACCTATTTTTTCTCTAGTTATTTACCTCTTTTTTCTGTATTTATTTACCTACTTTGTTTTCTCTACTTCATTACCTATTTTTCACAATTTCTTCATCTATTTTTTCTCTAATTTATTTACAAATTTTTTCTGTGTTTATTTACCGATTTTTTCCTCTAATTTATTTATGTATTTTTTTCTCTAATTTATTTACCTATTTTTCTCTATTTATTTACCTCCTTTGTTTTCTCTATTTATTTACCTTTTTTCCCCTCTATTTATTTACCTTTTTTGTTTTCTCTATTTATTTACCTATTGTTTCTCTAGTTATTTACCTATATTTTCTCTCATTTATTTTCCTATTTTTCTCTAATTTATTTACCTATTTTTTCTGTATTTATTTACCTCCTTTGTTTTCTCTATTTATTTACCTTTTTTTCCCTCTATTTATTTACCTATTTTTTTTAATTAGCTATTTTTCTCTATTTATACACCTATTTTTTCTCTACCTAATTTACCTATTTTTCTGTATTTATTTACCTATTTTTTTCTCTATTTATTTACCTCTTTTGTTTTCTCTACTTATTTACCGATTTTTCTCTAGCTAATTTACCTATTTTTCTGTATTTATTTACCTCCTTTGTTTTCTCTATTTATTTACCTTTATTCCCTCTATTTATTTACCTATTTTTTTTAATTAGCTATTTTTCTCTATTTATACACCTATTTTTTCTCTACCTAATTTACCTATTTTTCTGTATTTATTTACCTATTTTTTTCTCTATTTATTTACCTCTTTTGTTTTCTCTACTTATTTACCGATTTTTCTCTAGCTAATTTACCTCTTTTTTCTGTATTTATTTACCTCCTTTGTTTTCTCTATTTATTTACCTTTTTTCCCCTCTATTTATTTACTTTTTTGTTTTCTCTATTTATTTACCTATTTTTTCTCTAGATAATTTACCTATTTTTTCTATATTTATTTACCTATTTTTTCTCTATTTATTTTCCAATTTTTTCTCTATTTATTTTCCAATTTTTTCTCTATTCATTTACTTTTTTCTATTTATTTACCTCTTTCTTTCTCTAATTTATACACCTATATTTTCTCTACTTATTTACCTATTTTTCTCTATTTATTTACCTATTGTTTCTCTAGTTATTTACCTATATTTTCTCTCATTTATTTTCCTATTTTTCTCTGTTTATTTACCTATTTTTCTCTATTTATTTACCTCTTTTGTTTTCTGTATTTATTTACCTATTTTTTCTCTAGTTATTTACCTCTTTTTCTGTATTTATTTACCTACTTTGTTTTCTCTACTTCATTACCTATATTTTCTCTATTTATTTACCTGTTTTTCTCTATTTATTTACCTATTTTTTCTCTAGTTATTTACCTCTTTTTCTGTATTTATTTACCTACTTTGTTTTCTCTACTTCATTACCTATTTTTCTCTCTTTATTTGCCTATTTTTTCTCTAAATTATTTACCTATTTTTCTCTATTTATTTACCTCTTTTCTGTATTTATTTACCTCCTTTGTATTCTCTACTTCATTACCTATTTTTCACAATTTCTTTATCTATTTTTTTCTGTAATTTATTTACAATTTTTTCTCTGTTTATTTACCTATTTTTTCCTCTAATTTATTTATCTATTTTTTTCTCTAATTTATTTTCCTATTTTTTCTGTATTTATTTACCTCCTTTGTTTTCTCTATTTATTTACCTTTTTTTCCCTCTATTTATTTACCTATTTTTTTAATTAGCTATTTTTCTCTATTTATACACCAATTTTTTCTCTACCTAATATACCTATTTTTCTGTATTTATTTACCTATTTTTTTCTCTATTTATTTACCTCTTTTGTTTTCTCTGCTTATTTACCTATTTTTCTCTAGCTAATTTACCTATTTTTCTGTATTTATTTACCTCTTTTGTTTTCTCTAATTATTTACCTTTTTTCCCTCTATTTATTTACCTATTTTTTTAATTAGCTATTTTTCTCTATTTATACACCAATTTTTTCTCTACCTAATTTACCTATTTTTCTGTATTTATTTACCTATTTTTTTCTCTATTTATTTACCTCTTTTGTTTTCTCTACTTATTTACCTATTTTTCTCTAGCTAATTTACCTATTTTTCTGTATTTATTTACCTCTTTTGTTTTCTCTAATTATTTACCTCTTTTGTTTTCTCTATTTATTTACCTATTTTTTCTCTAGATAATTTACCTATTTTTCTGTATTTATTTACCTCTTTTGTTTTCTCTAATTATTTACCTCTTTTGTGTTCTCTATTTATTTACCTATTTTTTCTCTAGATAATTTACCTATTTTTTCTATATTTATTTTCCTATTTTTTCTCTATTTATTTTCCAATTTTTTCTCTATTCATTTAATTTTTTCTATTTATTTACCTCTTTCTTTCTCTAATTTATACACCTATATTTTCTTTATTTATTTACCTGCTTTCTCTATTTATTTACCTATTTTTTCTCTAGTTATTTACCTCTTTTTCTGTATTTATTTACCTACTTTGTTTTCTCTACTTCATTACCTATTTTTCACAATTTCTTTATCTATTTTTTTCTCTAATTTATTTACCTATATTTGTCTATTTATTTACCTATTTTCTGTATTTATTTACCTCCTTTGTATTCTCTACTTCATTACCTATTTTTCACTATTTCTTTATCTATTTTTTTCTCTAATTTATTTACAAATTTTTTCTTTGTTTATTTACCTTTTTTCCCCTCTATTTATTTACCTCTTTTGTTTTCTCTATTTATTTACCTATTTTTTCTCTATTTATTTACCTATTGTTTCTCTAGTTATTTACCTATATTTTCTCTCATTTATTTTCCTATTTTTCTCGGTTTATTTACCTATTTTTCTGTATTTATTTACCTCTTTTGTTTTCTGTATTTATTTACCTATTTTTTCTCTAGTTATTTACCTCTTTTTCTGTATTTATTTACCTACTTTGTTTTCTCTACTTAATTACCTATTTTTCTCTATTTATTTGCCTATTTTTTTCTCTAAATTATTTACCTATTTTTCTGTATTTATTTACCTATTTTCTGTATTTATTTACCTCCTTTGTATTCTCTACTTCATTACCTATTTTTCACAATTTCTTTATCTATTTTTTTCTGTAATTTATTTACAAATTTTTTCTCTGTTTATTTACCTATTTTTTCCTCCAATTTATTTATCTATTTTTTTCTCTAATTTATTTACCTATTTTTTCTCTGTTTATTTACCTATTTTTTTGTCTCATTTATTTACCTATTTTTGCTCTGTTTAGTTACCTATTTTTTCCTCTAATTTATTTACCTATTTTTTTATTTAGCTATTTTTCTCTATTTATACACCTATTTTTTCTCTAGTTATTTACCTCTTTTTTCTGTATTTACTTACCTACTTTGTTTTCTCTACTTCATTACCTATTTTTCACAATTTCTTTATCTATTTTTGTCTCTAATTTATTTACAAATTTTTTCTGTGTTTATTTACCGATTTTTTCCTCTAATTTATTTATCTATTTTTTTCTCTAATTTATTTACCTATTTTTCTCTATTTATTTACCTCCTTTGTTTTCTCTATTTATTTACCTTTTTTCCCCTCTATTTATTTACCTCTTTTGCTTTCTCTATTTATTTACCTATTTTTTCTCTAGATAATTTACCTATTTTTTCTATATTTATTTACCTATTTTTTCTCTATTTATTTTCCAATTTTTTCTCTATTCATTGACTTTTTTCTATTTATTTACCTCTTTCTTTCTCTAATTTATACACCTATATTTTCTTTATTTATTTACCTGCTTTCTCTATTTATTTACCTATTTTTTCTCTAGTTATTTACCTCTTTTTCTGTATTTATTTACCTACTTTGTTTTCTCTACTTCATTACCTATTTTTTCTCTATTTATTTGCCTATTTTTTTCTCTAAATTATTTACCTATTTTTCTGTATTTATTTACCTATTTTCTGTATTTATTTACCTCCTTTGTATTCTCTACTTCATTACCTATTTTTCACTATTTCTTTATCTATTTTTTTCTCTAATTTATTTACAAATTTTTTCTTTGTTTATTTACCTTTTTTCCCCTCTATTTATTTACCTCTTTTGTTTTCTCTATTTATTTACCTATTTTTTCTCTATTTATTTACCTATTGTTTCTCTAGTTATTTACCTATATTTTCTCTCATTTATTTTCCTATTTTTCTCGGTTTATTTACCTATTTTTCTCTATTTATTTACCTCTTTTGTTTTCTGTATTTATTTACCTATTTTTTCTCTAGTTATTTACCTCTTTTTCTGTATTTATTTACCTACTTTGTTTTCTCTACTTAATTACCTATTTTTCTCTATTTATTTGCCTATTTTTTTCTCTAAATTATTTACCTATTTTTCTGTATTTATTTACCTATTTTCTGTATTTATTTACCTCCTTTGTATTCTCTACTTCATTACCTATTTTTCACAATTTCTTTATCTATTTTTTTCTGTAATTTATTTACAAATTTTTTCTCTGTTTATTTACCTATTTTTTCCTCCAATTTATTTATCTATTTTTTTCTCTAATTTATTTACCTATTTTTTCTCTGTTTATTTACCTATTTTTTTGTCTCATTTATTTACCTATTTTTGCTCTGTTTAGTTACCTATTTTTTCCTCTAATTTATTTACCTATTTTTTTATTTAGCTATTTTTCTCTATTTATACACCTATTTTTTCTCTAGTTATTTACCTCTTTTTTCTGTATTTACTTACCTACTTTGTTTTCTCTACTTCATTACCTATTTTTCACAATTTCTTTATCTATTTTTGTCTCTAATTTATTTACAAATTTTTTCTGTGTTTATTTACCGATTTTTTCCTCTAATTTATTTATCTATATTTTCTCTAATTTATTTACCTATTTTTCTCTATTTATTTACCTCCTTTGTTTTCTCTATTTATTTACCTTTTTTCCCCTCTATTTATTTACCTCTTTTGCTTTCTCTATTTATTTACCTATTTTTTCTCTAGATAATTTACCTATTTTTTCTATATTTATTTACCTATTTTTTCTCTATTTATTTTCCAATTTTTTCTCTATTCATTGACTTTTTTCTATTTATTTACCTCTTTCTTTCTCTAATTTATACACCTATATTTTCTTTATTTATTTACCTGCTTTCTCTATTTATTTACCTATTTTTTCTCTAGTTATTTACCTCTTTTTCTGTATTTATTTACCTACTTTGTTTTCTCTACTTCATTACCTATTTTTTCTCTATTTATTTGCCTATTTTTTTCTCTAAATTATTTACCTATTTTTCTGTATTTATTTACCTATTTTCTGTATTTATTTACCTCCTTTGTATTCTCTACTTCATTACCTATTTTTCACTATTTCTTTATCTATTTTTTTCTCTAATTTATTTACAAATTTTTTCTTTGTTTATTTACCTTTTTTCCCCTCTATTTATTTACCTCTTTTGTTTTCTCTATTTATTTACCTATTTTTTCTCTATTTATTTACCTATTGTTTCTCTAGTTATTTACCTATATTTTCTCTCATTTATTTTCCTATTTTTCTCGGTTTATTTACCTATTTTTCTCTATTTATTTACCTCTTTTGTTTTCTGTATTTATTTACCTATTTTTTCTCTAGTTATTTACCTCTTTTTTCTGTATTTATTTACCTACTTTGTTTTCTCTACTTCATTACCTATTTTTCTCTATTTATTTGCCTATTTTTTCCTCTAATTTATTTACCTATTTTTTTATTTAGCTATTTTTCTCTATTTATACACCTATTTTTTCTCTAGTTATTTACCTCTTTTTTCTGTATTTACTTACCTACTTTGTTTTCTCTACTTCATTACCTATTTTTCACAATTTCTTTATCTATTTTTTTCTCTAATTTATTTACAAATTTTTTCTGTGTTTATTTACCGATTGTTTCCTCTAATTTATTTATCTATTTTTTTCTCTAATTTATTTACCTATTTTTCTCTATTTATTTACCTCCTTTGTTTTCTCTATTTATTTACCTTTTTTCCCCTCTATTTATTTACCTCTTTTGTTTTCTCTATTTATTTACCTATTTGTTCTCTAGATAATTTACCTATTTTTTCTATATTTATTTACCTATTTTTTCTCTATTTATTTTCCAATTTTTTCTCTATTCATTTACTTTTTTCTATTTATTTACATCTTTCTTTCTCTAATTTATACACCTATATTTTCTCTATTTATTTACCTGTTTTTCTCTATTTATTTACCTATTTTTTCTCTAGTTATTTACCTCTTTTTCCTGTATTTATTTACCTACTTTGTTTTCTCTACTTCATTACCTATTTTTCACAATTTCTTTATCTATTTTTTCTCTAATTTATTTACAAATTTTTTCTGTGTTTATTTACCGATTTTTTCCTCTAATTTATTTATCTATTTTTTTCTCTAATTTATTTACCTATTTTTCTCTATTTATTTACCTCCTTTGTTTTCTCTATTTATTTACCTTTTTTCCCCTCTATTTATTTACCTCTTTTGCTTTCTCTATTTATTTACCTATTTTTCTCTAGATAATTTACCTATTTTTTCTAGATTTATTTACCTATTTTTTCTCTATTTATTTTCCAATTTTTTCTCTATTCATTTACTTTTTTCTATTTATTTACCGCTTTCTTTCTCTAATTTATACACCTATATTTTCTTTATTTATTTACCTGCTTTCTCTATTTATTTACCTATTTTTTCTCTAGTTATTTACCTCTTTTTCTGTATTTATTTACCTACTTTGTTTTCTCTACTTCATTACCTATTTTTCTCTATTTATTTGCCTATTTTTTTCTCTAAATTATTTACCTATTTTTCTGTATTTATTTACCTATTTTCTGTATTTATTTACCTCCTTTGTATTCTCTACTTCATTACCTATTTTTCACTATTTCTTTATCTATTTTTTTCTCTAATTTATTTACAAATTTTTTCTCTGTTTATTTACCTTTTTTCCCCTCTATTTATTTACCTCTTTTGTTTTCTCTATTTATTTACCTATTTTTTCTCTAATTTATTTACCTATTTTTTCTCTATTTATTTACCTCTTTAGTTTTCTCTATTTATTTACCTATTTTTCTCTAGATAATTTACCTATTTTTCTCTATTTATTTACCTACTTTTTCTCTATTTATTTTCCAATTTTTTCTCTATTCATTTACTTTTTTCTATTTATTTACCTCTTTCTTTCTCTAATTTATACACCTATATTTTCTCTATTTATTTACCTATTTTTCTCTATTTATTTACCTATTGTTTCTCTAGTTATTTACCTATATTTTCTCTCATTTATTTTCCTATTTTTCTCTGTTTATTTACCTATTTTTCTCTATTTATTTACCTCTTTTGTTTTCTGTATTTATTTACCTATTTTTTCTCTAGTTATTTACCTCTTTTTCTGTATTTATTTACCTACTTTGTTTTCTCTACTTCATTACCTATTTTTCTCTATTTATTTGCCTATTTTTTTCTCTAAATTATTTACCTATTTTTCTGTATTTATTTACCTATTTTCTGTATTTATTTACCTCCTTTGTATTCTCTACTTCATTACCTATTTTTCACAATTTCTTTATCTATTTTTTTCTGTAATTTATTTACAAATTTTTTCTCTGTTTATTTACCTATTTTTTCCTCCAATTTATTTATCTATTTTTTTCTCTAATTAATTTACCTATTTTTTCTCTGTTTATTTACCTATTTTTTTGTCTCATTTATTTACCTATTTTTGCTCTGTTTAGTTACCTATTTTTTCCTCTAATTTATTTACCTATTTTTTTATTTAGCTATTTTTCTCTATTTATACACCTATTTTTTCTCTAGTTTATTTACCTCTTTTTCTGTATTTATTTACCTACTTTGTTTTCTCTACTTCATTAACTATTTTTCTCTATTTATTTACCTATTTTCTTTATTTATTTACCTCCTTTGTATTCTCTACTTCATTACCTATTTTTCACAATTTGTTTATCTATTTTTTTCTCTAATTTATTTACAAATTTTTTCTCTGTTTATTTACCTATTTTTTCCTCTAATTTGTTTATCTATTTTTTTCTCTAATTTATTTACCTATTTTTTCTCTATTTATTTACCTCCTTTGTTTTCTCTATTTATTTACCTTTTTTCCCCTCTATTTATTTACCTCTTTTGTTTTCTCTATTTATTTACCTATTTGTTCTCTAGATAATTTACCTATTTTTTCTATATTTATTTACCTATTTTTTCTCTATTTATTTTCCAATTTTTTCTCTATTCATTTACTTTTTTCTATTTATTTACCTCTTTCTTTCTCTAATTTATACACCTATATTTTCTCTATTTATTTACCTATTTTTCTCTATTTATTTACCTATTGTTTCTCTAGTTATTTACCTATATTTTCTCTCATTTATTTTCCTATTTTTCTCTGTTTATTTACCTATTTTTCTCTATTTATTTACCTCTTTTGTTTTCTGTATTTATTTACCTATTTTTTCTCTAGTTATTTACCTCTTTTTCTGTATTTATTTACCTACTTTGTTTTCTCTACTTCATTACCTATTTTTCTCTATTTATTTGCCTATTTTTTTCTCTAAATTATTTACCTATTTTTCTGTATTTATTTACCTATTTTCTGTATTTATTTACCTCCTTTGTATTCTCTACTTCATTACCTATTTTTCACAATTTCTTTATCTATTTTTTTCTGTAATTTATTTACAAATTTTTTCTCTGTTTATTTACCTATTTTTTCCTCCAATTTATTTATCTATTTTTTTCTCTAATTAATTTACCTATTTTTTCTCTGTTTATTTACCTATTTTTTTGTCTCATTTATTTACCTATTTTTGCTCTGTTTAGTTACCTATTTTTTCCTCTAATTTATTTACCTATTTTTTTATTTAGCTATTTTTCTCTATTTATACACCTATTTTTTCTCTAGTTTATTTACCTCTTTTTCTGTATTTATTTACCTACTTTGTTTTCTCTACTTCATTAACTATTTTTCTCTATTTATTTACCTATTTTCTTTATTTATTTACCTCCTTTGTATTCTCTACTTCATTACCTATTTTTCACAATTTGTTTATCTATTTTTTTCTCTAATTTATTTACAAATTTTTTCTCTGTTTATTTACCTATTTTTTCCTCTAATTTGTTTATCTATTTTTTTCTCTAATTTATTTA